>NW_027420412.1:0-115000 GCF_009905375.1 Apium graveolens
TGAAAAAATATGGAAGCTTAAAAGCAAACACCTACAAGCTTCAGTTGCAATCCCTACAATAAAACCCTATGAATTTTCATCAAAGCTTGTAACCATGCCATCACCTTCAACCAGCATATCAACTACTCTGTCAAATTATCATGAGTGATAAGCTGAAACTCACCTGACAGTAACATACGAGCAAATGATGAAATATTATGATTATAAATCTAACCCGATATTTCAGACTGACAAAATCTACAAAATATCCCAGATACATTTGTTGTGAAAATGCAAAACCTGACATAGTATATAACCTGTTTAACATGGTTTTGTTGACAAGATCTTAACAAATGAAACCATGTATTGTATATCAAAGCTACCAAGTATAATTGTCAAATCCGTGGAAGCTATGATACGGGAAATGGGAGCAGGCATACGGAATACAAGTTTTTGATGCATCAACCGATCTAGTTGGAAAACCCATAATAATGTCAACTATTTAAACTGGGAAGGAATATGACAGATATTGTGGGAGAAACCAAAAGCTTGAAATTACCAAATCCTTGTGATATCAACAAATTCCAGGAATGGTTATGTGAAAAACGAGCTATTGGACTAGCTACCCTCAGGTCCAAAATACAAGATATACTACGAGCTCGGAAAGCTATAATCATTTCTGAAAGCCATGGTGGAGGTTTCACCGAAAGTATAATAACTTTATATTATGATAATATTATACAAAATTCAGGGTACTAATGCATTAGAAATGATGCTTGATAAAATAGAAAACCTGAAATATAATCATGCAAAACATACTACTGAATAATTATCAAAGGATAACAGGGTCCTCGAAAAAGACCTATTATCCAGTCTGAGAAATGATGACAAAGGGATGAATTCTGATCCCTTTGCATAATACAAAAATGGTGTAATACACCAGAATATTGCAAATTGAATGGTGAAAACCAAAAAGTTATATTACCAGGAGATTCCAAAAATATCATGGCAGACAAAGATAAAGAAAGAAGAAAAGAAAAGCAGATTCCCTGGAAAAGACGACAAATCCTGCAAGATATCATGGCAGACACAAAAGATAAGATGAAGAAAATATGAAGAGATGACAAAAGAAGAAATGGCAGACAAGAAAAGAAAAGATTCCTGAATTATTAGTAATTATGTAAAAGAAACCGGTATCCCGGTAATCTGTAACCCATATAAAAAGACTACTATAAATAAGTCCATAGAGGAAATGGAAAGGATATCTGAAAATTTCTGAAGTTCAATTCTCTCTCTCTCAATATGTCTGGCTAAAACTTCTTCAATCTCTATAAACTCTGCTAGGAATATATCATAATAATAGAAACAGATTATTTTATAAAGTATTGTATACAATCAGAATTGGTTCAGAAAAATAATATCTTGACGAATAGCGATATGGAAGAGACCGTGTGATGGACTCTGCATCCAGCCAAAGAATATCCAAAGGAGCTTGGAGAGCGTTGTGGATAACAGGGCAAGGGTGAGTTGAGACTTCCGGTGACCAGAAAGCTATTGTAAGAGGTAAAAATTCTGATTCAAATCTGATTGTATGTGATAACATTATAAAATAATGTTTTCTAAGATTATGATGTATAATTAGTATGAGGTTATAGAGATGATTTCATTTAAAATAATGAATTTGTTTTTGTCTATTGCTGATTACATGCAAAAAATAACCATATTAATTAATATGAAACCTACCCCCGCCTTCCCTCTTTAGGGTTGTGTAGATCTTTAAACATATACCATACGGGCTTTTCCCCTTTTTTGTTCATTATGTTTTCTTACAAGGAAAGCCGGGCTACTATGTGGACTTTTACTTTCTTGTATTAATTTTAGTTTTAATAATTCATTGATTTGATTATCAAATTCTTTTTGGTCTGAAGGGCTATACCTTATAGGTTTAGATCTTATTATATCATTAGGGTTTAATAATTTTATTTCAGCATATATTTTTTCCTTATCCCATAAACTCATAGGATTTTCTCCGAAGTTAGATTTTAATAAATTATTATATTTTTTGGTTAATTCTTGTAGATTATTATTTCTTTCTATTCTTAAATTGTTTATAGTATTTATAGTACTTATTGGCATAATTCTTTTTAATACTATCCACTTATTACACGGAGTTTGTAATGATAGGGAATTTGAAGTTACTATATGTGTTTTAAAATAATCTAAAAAGTTATTTCCTAATAATATAGATTGCTTCATCTTATTCTGATATACAATAGGTAAACTGAATAATGTTTTATTTAGCTTTATTCTCATGTTTTTTGCTATTACATCTAATTCCTTCTTTTGTTCATTAAATCCTGATACCCTAGTTCTATGTGTATTAGATTTTTCCCATCTATACGAAGCTAAAACTTCCTTTTTTACTAGACATAGATCTGCTCCACTATCTATAAATATTTTTTGTTTTAGGAATTTATATTTTTATATTCTACATCTGCTTCTATGTATATTGCTACCATTCCTCCCAATTGCTTTCACTAGATGATTCATAATTTATAAAGTTTATTTCATTATCAGTTTCACTAATATAAAACTCTTCATATTCATACCATCTATTGTCATCTTCTTTAATTTGTTCTATTTCCATTATGAATTGTGATGTATTTATATATTTTACTTTCTTTTCTTTCAGTTTAGGACATTTATTAGCATAATGTCCTTTTTCATTACAATTCCAACATTTACATTCACTTATATCTTTCTTTTTAAAAGGTTTTCTTCTAAACTTTCTCTTATTTTTATATCTTCTCCTATTTTCTGGTGTATTTCTAAATTTCCTAAATCTTTTTCTCTTATATTTGTTGTACTTATAAGGATAATTATTTCTATTTTGTTTGCTTCTGTACTTATCATATGATTTTTTCTTATTATACCTCTTCTTATAGTTCCTATAGGGTTTTTTATCTTCACATCCAAATACTAATCTTCTTTCAGTGAATCCACATATTTCTCTTAATCCTAGTTTTTTATCCTTTTTAACCTTCTGTTGTACCCTATATTCTTCACATTTTCTCATTAGATATCCTCTTAGTACTCTTATTCTTTCACCGAGGGTGTTCTCACGAGGTTCTAACTTATTATATTCCTTAGTTATTTCAGTATTATAAGGTTCTGGTAAATGATCATAATATAATTGTTGGTATATATGTCCTTCTTCGGGTAAGAATCTAGCTTCATAAAAGAATTTAGTGAAACTTATAGTATATTCTGGTAACCTATTAATTTTACAGCATTTCATATTATTTAGATTCATTATTATTTCTATTTTTCTTTCTATTAGAACTTGGTCTCTAGCTACTATCCAAGGTTCTCCTAAAATTCTCTTTTTAATATCATATCAAATATTTGTAACATTGATTTCCAATCCGTTGCATACCTTAGTACTTCAGTTTTTAACTGATATTCTATAGATTCTATCCAATATGCTACCTTTCCAATTAACGTTTTTGAGATCAAGTTATAAGTATATTCTAACTCATCTGTATGAGTGGAGTTCATTAATGCTATATACATTCCTAAATTCCAATCAGTTATTCTCCTACTAATTTCTTGTTCTTCATATACATTATCTAAGTCTAAAAAGTATCCATTTAAGTTTACGCCTTGTGACATTGATCCTATAAATTCTTTAAATTCATTATGTTGTCCTATTGGTATGTGTTTTGGTATCGTGTTCCTATATCTTGTTATAACTTCCATATTATGGTCGGTTACTTCTTCTTCTGGGTAGTTATCCATCTCCTCATTTTTTATTTCTTCAGTTTCTATATCAGTATAATTTTCTTTATCTTCTTGGTCACTATTTGATTCTTGTTTTATTACTGCATTTACATTTTTCATTCTTTCTAAAGCTTCTATTATATTTTTATTTTCTATTTCTATTTCAGAATTTTCTTCATAATTACTGTTATATTCTTCTATTATATTCACTGTTTTTCCTAAATTATCTTGTTCCGATTCACTAGTACTTGTTTTATTATTTGTAGACACAGTACTAGAAACTTCACTTGTATTCTTTTTCCCTTTTAACTTATTTAATTGTTTTTTCAATATTTCTATTTCTTTTTTATTTTCTTCTGTTTTTTCATTTAATTCCTTTTTTGTTTGTCTTAAATCTCTTTTTACATCTTTTAGTTCCTTTTTAGTTTCTTTATATTTATTTTTATATTTTTTATATTTTTCTAACCATTCTTCATTAGTATTTAATCGTAATTTTTTATTTTCCGTTCTTATTTCTTCTACTTCTTCCTTTTGTTGTTCTAATTTTGACTTTAAATATTCTATCACAGTTGTATCAATCTTAAACTCAGTTTTGCTTTCACAATTTGTTTCCTTTTTTAATGGTTCATACTTATATTTTTCTCTTTCTAAAATTTCTTTTCCATGATTCTTTAAAAATGTTATCACGTTATATTCTTTTTGTTCTTTAGTTTCCATTAGAACTTTCCTTTTTTACTAAGTTGTCCCAAATTGTCTAATACCTTTCCTATTGGTTCAGATATATTAGGTTTCATTTTACTTATATCTATCATCATTGGCTCATTAACTCTTCTCCATGCATTTATGGCTTTTAATTCTGGCTTATTTGTAATTTCTTTTTCTGGTATAATTTTTTGTTTTCCTTCTTCTAATTTTATTAACTTGTCTAGTATCATTTTTAAAGTAGGTATTTCAGAATTATTCCATAAGCTTGTTAACTCTTCTCTTATTATTTGTCTCAAATTTTCTTGATTATCTTGTTTTTCTACCAATCTCATTATTGCATTTAGTTTTTCCTTAACTATTATTTCTTCCCATAAATTTTTTATAAATTCTGAGTCTGACATTTTATTATTTGTTGATTCGCTTCTTCCAACCATTTCCAGCATCTATCCAATATTTACTAGTATTTTTACTCTGTTCTTCTAATTTCTTAATATCATTTTCTAACTTTGTTTGTCTTTCCTTATATTCTAAATATTTTATTTGTGAATCTATTTCGCTTTCTAACATACTCTGTATCTTCTTTAACTTTTCTTTCTTATTCCTTAATTTTTCTTGTATATTCATAGTTTTTCTATAAATCTTTCTTTTCCTTGATCTACTATTTTTATTCCATTATTATTGATTTTATAATTTATCATTTTTAAGAAGTCGCTTCCTAATAATAATTCACTCGAACTATCATATTCTATTACTCCTATATTTATATTATATTCCAAGTCTAATATCTTAAACTTTAAATTAGTACATTTAGTAATAAATATTTCTCTATCATTTTCTGCATATCTGTAAGTCTGAGGTTCTATCCACTTACAATTTTCTTCATTTACCTTGCTTATATGAATAAAACTTTTGGTAGCTCCTGTATTAATTTCTGCTATACAGTCTCTTGTTATTGTTTCGTCAAATATTATTATTTTTATTTTCAAACTATCAGTATCTATTTTTATCAAATCTATCTTTCTACTCGTCATACTCATTGATCTAATTAATCTTATAGGATTTTGTTCTTTTCTAAAACTTAATCTAGATCCTTCTAATATTGGTTTGATTCTCTGTCTTGGAATCATTTGTCTATTACTAAAATCTATTGTAATTTCTTCTGGGATTGTTATTTGAGATTCTTCTTTATGCTCAATTTTTTCTAATATATCATTATATAACTTTGGTACTATTATTCCTAATTCCGTTTGTTTCTTCACATGATGGTTTCCAGTCATAGCATAAACCATTTTGGTTTCTATACTAATAACTTTACTTCCTTTTTGCATTTTTATTCCATCTAACTTATAGTATAATGTTAAAGATCTTTCTTTATTTTCATCCCTTAGGGATATACTGAAATCGGGTTATAAAATAATATGGACAAGAGAGAATAACGAAGAAATTATGAGAATTTACCAACAACTTGGAAATATGATAATAACATTTCGAAATGATAAAATAAGAATACAAGGACTTAAAAGAATAATTTTAACAAATAATATAACTGGATAAAATATAGATGGATAAAATGTCATTAGAAGAAATAAGTGAAAAACAAGATATGTATTATCAAATGGATGAATACGAAGGAGGAACATCACAAACTCTAAATTTTAAACCAGATATATATAATCAAATTCAAAGTGAAACAGAAGAGTTAACAATAAAAAAGATATTCAAGACATCATATTTTGAAAGAAATAAGGAAGTTAGGTATATAGCCCAAAAACATGAGAATATAATAGATATAGATACAATAAATGGAAAAACAAGAATAAATTTAATAACGGATGGATTAATAAAAAGAGAATTATCCAAATTAAAACAAAAGGAAGCAAATAAACTAAAAAATATATATTTTGGAGCAATAGAATTTACAATAAAAGCATATTTTCAGAAAAATATCGATACCCCTATACAGATATATGTATTGGATGATAGAATAATAGGAAATATACAAGATTCATTAATAGCAGTAATAAAAGGAAACTTGATATATCAGAAATTAAAATTTATAATACAACCCGATTTCAGTATATCCCTAAGGGATGAAAATAAAGAAAGATCTTTAACATTATACTATAAGTTAGATGGAATAAAAATGCAAAAAGGAAGTAAAGTTATTAGTATAGAAACCAAAATGGTTTATGCTATGACTGGAAACCATCATGTGAAGAAACAAACGGAATTAGGAATAATAGTACCAAAGTTATATAATGATATATTAGAAAAAATTGAGCATAAAGAAGAATCTCAAATAACAATCCCAGAAGAAATTACAATAGATTTTAGTAATAGACAAATGATTCCAAGACAGAGAATCAAACCAATATTAGAAGGATCTAGATTAAGTTTTAGAAAAGAACAAAATCCTATAAGATTAATTAGATCAATGAGTATGACGAGTAGAAAGATAGATTTGATAAAAATAGATACTGATAGTTTGAAAATAAAAATAATAATATTTGACGAAACAATAACAAGAGACTGTATAGCAGAAATTAATACAGGAGCTACCAAAAGTTTTATTCATATAAGCAAGGTAAATGAAGAAAATTGTAAGTGGATAGAACCTCAGACTTACAGATATGCAGAAAATGATAGAGAAATATTTATTACTAAATGTACTAATTTAAAGTTTAAGATATTAGACTTGGAATATAATATAAATATAGGAGTAATAGAATATGATAGTTCGAGTGAATTATTATTAGGAAGCGACTTCTTAAAAATGATAAATTATAAAATCAATAATAATGGAATAAAAATAGTAGATCAAGGAAAAGAAAGATTTATAGAAAAACTATGAATATACAAGAAAAATTAAGGAATAAGAAAGAAAAGTTAAAGAAGATACAGAGTATGTTAGAAAGCGAAATAGATTCACAAATAAAATATTTAGAATATAAGGAAAGACAAACAAAGTTAGAAAATGATATTAAGAAATTAGAAGAACAGAGTAAAAATACTAGTAAATATTGGATAGATGCTGGAAATGGTTGGAAGAAGCGAATCAACAAATAATAAAATGTCAGACTCAGAATTTATAAAAAATTTATGGGAAGAAATAATAGTTAAGGAAAAACTAAATGCAATAATGAGATTGGTAGAAAAACAAGATAATCAAGAAAATTTGAGACAAATAATAAGAGAAGAGTTAACAAGCTTATGGAATAATTCTGAAATACCTACTTTAAAAATGATACTAGACAAGTTAATAAAATTAGAAGAAGGAAAACAAAAAATTATACCAGAAAAAGAAATTACAAATAAGCCAGAATTAAAAGCCATAAATGCATGGAGAAGAGTTAATGAGCCAATGATGATAGATATAAGTAAAATGAAACCTAATATATCTGAACCAATAGGAAAGGTATTAGACAATTTGGGACAACTTAGTAAAAAAGGAAAGTTCTAATGGAAACTAAAGAACAAAAAGAATATAACGTGATAACATTTTTAAAGAATCATGGAAAAGAAATTTTAGAAAGAGAAAAATATAAGTATGAACCATTAAAAAAGGAAACAAATTGTGAAAGCAAAACTGAGTTTAAGATTGATACAACTGTGATAGAATATTTAAAGTCAAAATTAGAACAACAAAAGGAAGAAGTAGAAGAAATAAGAACGGAGAATAAAAATTACGATTAAATACTAATGAAGAATGGTTAGAAAAATATAAAAAATATAAAAATAAATATAAAGAAACTAAAAAGGAACTAAAAGATGTAAAAAGAGATTTAAGACAAACGAAAAAGGAATTAAATGAAAAAACAGAAGAAAATAAAAAAGAAATAGAAATATTGAAAAAACAATTAAATAAGTTAAAAGGGAAAAAGAATACAAGTGAAGTTTCTAGTACTGTGTCTACAAATAATAAAACAAGTACTAGTGAATCGGAACAAGATAATTTAGGAAAAACAGTGAATATAATAGAAGAATATAACAGTAATTATGAAGAAAATTCTGAAATAGAAATAGAAAATAAAAATATAATAGAAGCTTTAGAAAGAATGAAAAATGTAAATGCAGTAATAAAACAAGAATCAAATAGTGACCAAGAAGATAAAGAAAATTATACTGATATAGAAACTGAAGAAATAAAAAATGAGGAGATGGATAACTACCCAGAAGAAGAAGTAACCGACCATAATATGGAAGTTATAACAAGATATAGGAACACGATACCAAAACACATACCAATAGGACAACATAATGAATTTAAAGAATTTATAGGATCAATGTCACAAGGCGTAAACTTAAATGGATACTTTTTAGACTTAGATAATGTATATGAAGAACAAGAAATTAGTAGGAGAATAACTGATTGGAATTTAGGAATGTATATAGCATTAATGAACTCCACTCATACAGATGAGTTAGAATATACTTATAACTTGATCTCAAAAACGTTAATTGGAAAGGTAGCATATTGGATAGAATCTATAGAATATCAGTTAAAAACTGAAGTACTAAGGTATGCAACGGATTGGAAATCAATGTTACAAATATTTGATATGATATTAAAAAGAGAATTTTTAGGAGAACCTTGGATAGTAGCTAGAGACCAAGTTCTAATAGAAAGAAAAATAGAAATAATAATGAATCTAAATAATATGAAATGCTGTAAAATTAATAGGTTACCAGAATATACTATAAGTTTCACTAAATTCTTTTATGAAGCTAGATTCTTACCCGAAGAAGGACATATATACCAACAATTATATTATGATCATTTACCAGAACCTTATAATACTGAAATAACTAAGGAATATAATAAGTTAGAACCTCGTGAGAACACTCTCGGTGAAAGAATAAGAGTACTAAGAGGATATCTAATGAGAAAATGTGAAGAATATAGGGTACAACAGAAGGTTAAAAAGGATAAAAAACTAGGATTAAGAGAAATATGTGGATTCACTGAAAGAAGATTAGTATTCGGATGTGAAGATAAAAAACCCTATAGGAACTATAAGAAGAGGTATAATAAGAAAAAATCATATGATAAGTACAGAAGCAAACAAAATAGAAATAATTATCCTTATAAATACAACAAATATAAGAGAAAAAGATTTAGGAAATTTAGAAATACACCAGAAAATAGGAGAAGATATAAAAATAAGAGAAAGTTTAGAAGAAAACCTTTTAAAAAGAAAGATATAAGTGAATGTAAATGTTGGAATTGTAATGAAAAAGGACATTATGCTAATAAATGTCCTAAACTGAAAGAAAAGAAAGTAAAATATATAAATACATCACAATTCATAATGGAAATAGAACAAATTAAAGAAGATGACAATAGATGGTATGAATATGAAGAGTTTTATATTAGTGAAACTGATAATGAAATAAACTTTATAAATTATGAATCATCTAGTGAAAGCAATTGGGAGGAATGGTAGCAATATACATAGAAGCAGATGTAGAATATAAAAAATATAAATTCCTAAAACAAAAAATATTTATAGACAGTGGAGCAGATCTATGTCTAGTAAAAAAGAAGTTTTAGCTTCGTATAGATGGGAAAAATCTAATACACATAGAACTAGGGTATCAGGATTTAATGAACAAAAGAAGGAATTAGATGTAATAGCAAAAAACATGAGAATAAAGCTAAATAAAACATTATTCAGTTTACCTATTGTATATCAGAATAAGATGAAGCAATCTATATTATTAGGAAATAACTTTTTAGATTATTTTAAAACACATATAGTAACTTCAAATTCCCTATCATTACAAACTCCGTGTAATAAGTGGATAGTATTAAAAAGAATTATGCCAATAAGTACTATAAATACTATAAACAATTTAAGAATAGAAAGAAATAATAATCTACAAGAATTAACCAAAAAATATAATAATTTATTAAAATCTAACTTCGGAGAAAATCCTATGAGTTTATGGGATAAGGAAAAAATATATGCTGAAATAAAATTATTAAACCCTAATGATATAATAAGATCTAAACCTATAAGGTATAGCCCTTCAGACCAAAAAGAATTTGATAATCAAATCAATGAATTATTAAAACTAAAATTAATACAAGAAAGTAAAAGTCCACATAGTAGCCCGGCTTTCCTTGTAAGAAAACATAATGAACAAAAAAGGGGAAAAGCCCGTATGGTAATAGACTATAGAGAATTAAATAAGAAAACTATATTTGATGGATATTTCTTACCATACAAAAGAAATCTTATAAATAGACTAGGAAATAAGAAATGGTTTAGTAAATTCGATTGTAAAAGTGGATTTTGGCAAATAAAATTAACCAAAGAATCAAGGTCTTTAACAGCCTTTAGTGCTCCGCAAGGACATTATGAATGGATAGTATTACCCTTTGGATTAAAAAATGCGCCACAAATATTTCAACGAAGAATGGACCAAATCTTTAGAAAATTAAAAGATTTTTGTATAGTATATGTAGACGATATATTAATATATAGTGAAACTTTAGAAGAGCATATAAAACATTTAGAGCAATTTATAAAAACAATAGACCAGCATGGAATATTACTTTCTGAAAAGAAATCTGAAATATTTAAGAATAAGATAGAATATTTAGGATACAAAATAGATAAAGAAGGTATACAATTACAAGACCATATAGTAACAAAGATTGTAAATTTTAAGGACAAATTAGAAAATAAAAAAGAGGTACAACAATTTTTAGGAATAATAAATTATGCCTCAGATCATATTAAAGACTTACCTAAATTAAGAAAACCATTACAGGAACTAACAAAAAATAAACCTTTTGGATGGACAAAAGAACATGAAAACTGTATAAAAATTCTTAAGGAAAAGGTGAAAGATTTACCAAAACATAGAATACCCATAGAAACAGATCATTTAGAATTATATACTGATGCTAGTGATATAGGATGGGGAGCAGTCCTAATAGCATATGAGAAGGATGACATAGATAAAGAAAATACACATATATGTGGATATGCAGGAGGAACTTGGAAACCTAATGAATCAAACTACCACATAAATGAAAAAGAACTATTAGCTGTAAAATATGGGATTAAAAAGTTTCATTATCATTTGTTACCTGTTAAATTTGTAGTAAGAACAGATAATACTCAAGTGAAAGCTTTTATTACTAATAAAATAGAATTATTACCAGAATTAAATAAAAGAAGAAAATGGCAATCTTTTTTCTGTTGTTATGATTTTGTAATAAAAAATATATCAGGAACAAAAAATGTGTTAGCTGACTATCTTAGCAGAGAAAATAAACAATGAAAATAGAATATACAAGAAGACAAGCTCAACCATGGAAAATCGAATCAGGATCTTTAATAATATGGACTACTACTTCAGAAGCTGTAGAATTTATAAAAAATTTTGCTCTCGAAGGATTAGATGAAAATAACACAGAAAAACTAGAAGAAGCATATAAAGGATTTCTAGAAATAGAAAAACACATTGGTTATTATTTCGCTCCTAACAGAAGGAATATTGATGAATTATTAATATCAATTATCAGAAAATTAAATACCATTGAATGTCATGCATTTTGTTTTTGTAAAGGGAAAATTTAATTGTTTGTTGTTCTTAGCAGGATAACAAAAGATGGAAAATTTTGAGAAATATATCACTGATGTTACATCTCATATATCAACCAATAATGAAAAAATCACCAAACTCCAAAAGGAGATAGAAACCCTGGTTCAGGAGAACCAACATTTTCTGAAACAAATTATGGAAGCTGTAAAAGACAAAACAACTCTACAAGCTTCAGTTGCAATCCCTACAATAAAACCTATGACATTTTCATCAAAGCTTGTAACCATGCCATCACCTTCAACCAGCATATCAACTACTCTGTCAAATTTATCAATGAGTGATAAGCTGAAATACTCACCTGACACAGTAAAAACATACGAGCAAATGATGAAATATTATGATTATAAATCTAACCCTGATATTTGCAGACTGACAAAATCTACAAAATATCCCAGATACATTTGTTGTGAAAATGCAAAACCTGACATAGTATATAACCTGTTTATACATGGTTTTGTTGACAAGATCTTAACAAATGAAACCATGTATTGTATATCAAAGCTACCAAGTATAATTGTCAAATCCGTGGAAGCTATGATACGGGAAATGGGAGCAGGCTCATACGGAATACAAGTTTTTGATGCATCAACCGATCTAGTTGGAAAACCCATAATAATATGTCAACTATTTAAACTGGGAAGGAATATGACAGATATTGTGGGAGAAACCAAAAGCTTGAAATTACCAAATCCTTGTGATATCAACAAATTCCAGGAATGGTTATGTGAAAAACGAGCTATTGGACTAGCTACCCTCAGGTCCAAAATACAAGATATACTACGAGCTCGGAAAGCTATAATCATTTCTGAAAGCCATGGTGGAGGTTTCACCGAAAGTATAATAACTTTATATTATGATAATATTATACAAAATTCAGGTACTAATGCATTAGAAATGATGCTTGATAAAATAGAAAACCTGAAATATAATCATGCAAAACATACTACTGAATATTATCAAAGGATAACAGGTCCTCGAAAAAGACCTATTATCAGTCTAAGAAATGATGACAAAGGGATGAATTCTGATCCCTTTGCATAATACAAAAATGGTGTAATACACCAGAATATTGCAAATTGAATGGTGAAAACCAAAAAGTTATATTACCAGGAGATTCCAAAAATATCATGGCAGACAAAGATAAAGAAAGAAGAAAAGAAAAAGCAGATTCCCTGGAAAAAGACGACAAATCCTGCAAGATATCATGGCAGACACAAAAGATAAAGATGAAGAAAATATGAAGAGATGACAAAAGAAGAAATGGCAGACAAAGAAAAGAAAAGATTCCTGAATTATTAGTAATTATGTAAAAGAAACCGGTTATCCCGGTAATCTGTAACCATATAGAAAGACTACTATAAATAAATCTATACATGAAATGGAAAGGATATCTGAAAATTTCTGAAGTTCAATTCTCTCTCTCTCAATATGTCTGGCTAAAACTTCTTCAATCTCTATAAACTCTGCTAGGAATATATCATAATAATAGAAACAGATTATTTTATAATGTATTGTATACAATCAGAATTGGTTCAGAAAAATAATATCTTGACGAATAGCGATATGGAAGAGACCGTGTGAGGACTCCTGCATCCAGCCAAAGAATATCCAAGAAGCTTGGAGAGCGTTGTGGATAACAGGGCAAGGGTGAGTTGAGACTTCCGGTGACCAGAAAGCTATTGTAAGAGGTAAAAATTCTGATTCAAATCTGATTGTATGTGATAACATTATAAAATAATGTTTTCTAAGATTATGATGTATAATTAGTATGAGGTTATAGAGATGATTTCATTTAAAATAATGAATTTGTTTTTGTCTATTGCTGATTACATGCAAAAAATAACCATATTAATTAATATGAAACCTACCCTCGCCTTCCCTCTTTAGGGTTGTGTAGATCTTTAAACATATATAACACCCACAAAATTTAGAAATTGCAATTTCAATTTCTAAATTTTGTGGGTGTTATATATGTTTAAAGATCTACACAACCCTAAAGAGGGAAGGCGAGGGTAGGTTTCATATTAATTAATATGGTTATTTTTTGCATGTAATCAGCAATAGACAAAAACAAATTCATTATTTTAAATGAAATCATCTCTATAACCTCATACTAATTATACATCATAATCTTAGAAAACATTATTTTATAATGTTATCACATACAATCAGATTTGAATCAGAATTTTTACCTCTTACAATAGCTTTCTGGTCACCGGAAGTCTCAACTCACCCTTGCCCTGTTATCCACAACGCTCTCCAAGCTTCTTGGATATTCTTTGGCTGGATGCAGGAGTCCTCACACGGTCTCTTCCATATCGCTATTCGTCAAGATATTATTTTTCTGAACCAATTCTGATTGTATACAATACATATAAAATAATCTGTTTCTATTATTATGATATATTCCTAGCAGAGTTTATAGAGATTGAAGAAGTTTTAGCCAGACATATTGAGAGAGAGAGAATTGAACTTCAGAAATTTTCAGATATCCTTTCCATTTCATGTATAGATTTATTTATAGTAGTCTTTCTATATGGTTACAGATTACCGGGATAACCGGTTTCTTTTACATAATTACTAATAATTCAGGAATCTTTTCTTTTCTTTGTCTGCCATTTCTTCTTTTGTCATCTCTTCATATTTTCTTCATCTTTATCTTTTGTGTCTGCCATGATATCTTGCAGGATTTGTCGTCTTTTTCCAGGGAATCTGCTTTTTCTTTTCTTCTTTCTTTATCTTTGTCTGCCATGATATTTTTGGAATCTCCTGGTAATATAACTTTTTGGTTTTCACCATTCAATTTGCAATATTCTGGTGTATTACACCATTTTTGTATTATGCAAAGGGATCAGAATTCATCCCTTTGTCATCATTTCTTAGACTGATAATAGGTCTTTTTCGAGGACCTGTTATCCTTTGATAATATTCAGTAGTATGTTTTGCATGATTATATTTCAGGTTTTCTATTTTATCAAGCATCATTTCTAATGCATTAGTACCTGAATTTTGTATAATATTATCATAATATAAAGTTATTATACTTTCGGTGAAACCTCCACCATGGCTTTCAGAAATGATTATAGCTTTCCGAGCTCGTAGTATATCTTGTATTTTGGACCTGAGGGTAGCTAGTCCAATAGCTCGTTTTTCACATAACCATTCCTGGAATTTGTTGATATCACAAGGATTTGGTAATTTCAAGCTTTTGGTTTCTCCCACAATATCTGTCATATTCCTTCCCAGTTTAAATAGTTGACATATTATTATGGGTTTTCCAACTAGATCGGTTGATGCATCAAAAACTTGTATTCCGTATGAGCCTGCTCCCATTTCCCGTATCATAGCTTCCACGGATTTGACAATTATACTTGGTAGCTTTGATATACAATACATGGTTTCATTTGTTAAGATCTTGTCAACAAAACCATGTATAAACAGGTTATATACTATGTCAGGTTTTGCATTTTCACAACAAATGTATCTGGGATATTTTGTAGATTTTGTCAGTCTGCAAATATCAGGGTTAGATTTATAATCATAATATTTCATCATTTGCTCGTATGTTTTTACTGTGTCAGGTGAGTATTTCAGCTTATCACTCATTGATAAATTTGACAGAGTAGTTGATATGCTGGTTGAAGGTGATGGCATGGTTACAAGCTTTGATGAAAATGTCATAGGTTTTATTGTAGGGATTGCAACTGAAGCTTGTAGAGTTGTTTTGTCTTTTACAGCTTCCATAATTTGTTTCAGAAAATGTTGGTTCTCCTGAACCAGGGTTTCTATCTCCTTTTGGAGTTTGGTGATTTTTTCATTATTGGTTGATATATGAGATGTAACATCAGTGATATATTTCTCAAAATTTTCCATCTTTTGTTATCCTGCTAAGAACAACAAACAATTAAATTTTCCCTTTACAAAAACAAAATGCATGACATTCAATGGTATTTAATTTTCTGATAATTGATATTAATAATTCATCAATATTCCTTCTGTTAGGAGCGAAATAATAACCAATGTGTTTTTCTATTTCTAGAAATCCTTTATATGCTTCTTCTAGTTTTTCTGTGTTATTTTCATCTAATCCTTCGAGAGCAAAATTTTTTATAAATTCTACAGCTTCTGAAGTAGTAGTCCATATTATTAAAGATCCTGATTCGATTTTCCATGGTTGAGCTTGTCTTCTTGTATATTCTATTTTCATTGTTTATTTTCTCTGCTAAGATAGTCAGCTAACACATTTTTTGTTCCTGATATATTTTTTATTACAAAATCATAACAACAGAAAAAAGATTGCCATTTTCTTCTTTTATTTAATTCTGGTAATAATTCTATTTTATTAGTAATAAAAGCTTTCACTTGAGTATTATCTGTTCTTACTACAAATTTAACAGGTAACAAATGATAATGAAACTTTTTAATCCCATATTTTACAGCTAATAGTTCTTTTTCATTTATGTGGTAGTTTGATTCATTAGGTTTCCAAGTTCCTCCTGCATATCCACATATATGTGTATTTTCTTTATCTATGTCATCCTTCTCATATGCTATTAGGACTGCTCCCCATCCTATATCACTAGCATCAGTATATAATTCTAAATGATCTGTTTCTATGGGTATTCTATGTTTTGGTAAATCTTTCACCTTTTCCTTAAGAATTTTTATACAGTTTTCATGTTCTTTTGTCCATCCAAAAGGTTTATTTTTTGTTAGTTCCTGTAATGGTTTTCTTAATTTAGGTAAGTCTTTAATATGATCTGAGGCATAATTTATTATTCCTAAAAATTGTTGTACCTCTTTTTTATTTTCTAATTTGTCCTTAAAATTTACAATCTTTGTTACTATATGGTCTTGTAATTGTATACCTTCTTTATCTATTTTGTATCCTAAATATTCTATCTTATTCTTAAATATTTCAGATTTCTTTTCAGAAAGTAATATTCCATGCTGGTCTATTGTTTTTATAAATTGCTCTAAATGTTTTATATGCTCTTCTAAAGTTTCACTATATATTAATATATCGTCTACATATACTATACAAAAATCTTTTAATTTTCTAAAGATTTGGTCCATTCTTCGTTGAAATATTTGTGGCGCATTTTTTAATCCAAAGGGTAATACTATCCATTCATAATGTCCTTGCGGAGCACTAAAGGCTGTTAAAGACCTTGATTCTTTGGTTAATTTTATTTGCCAAAATCCACTTTTACAATCGAATTTACTAAACCATTTCTTATTTCCTAGTCTATTTATAAGATTTCTTTTGTATGGTAAGAAATATCCATCAAATATAGTTTTCTTATTTAATTCTCTATAGTCTATTACCATACGGGCTTTTCCCCTTTTTTGTTCATTATGTTTTCTTACAAGGAAAGCCGGGCTACTATGTGGACTTTTACTTTCTTGTATTAATTTTAGTTTTAATAATTCATTGATTTGATTATCAAATTCTTTTTGGTCTGAAGGGCTATACCTTATAGGTTTAGATCTTATTATATCATTAGGGTTTAATAATTTTATTTCAGCATATATTTTTTCCTTATCCCATAAACTCATAGGATTTTCTCCGAAGTTAGATTTTAATAAATTATTATATTTTTTGGTTAATTCTTGTAGATTATTATTTCTTTCTATTCTTAAATTGTTTATAGTATTTATAGTACTTATTGGCATAATTCTTTTTAATACTATCCACTTATTACACGGAGTTTGTAATGATAGGGAATTTGAAGTTACTATATGTGTTTTAAAATAATCTAAAAAGTTATTTCCTAATAATATAGATTGCTTCATCTTATTCTGATATACAATAGGTAAACTGAATAATGTTTTATTTAGCTTTATTCTCATGTTTTTTGCTATTACATCTAATTCCTTCTTTTGTTCATTAAATCCTGATACCCTAGTTCTATGTGTATTAGATTTTTCCCATCTATACGAAGCTAAAACTTCTTTTTTTACTAGACATAGATCTGCTCCACTGTCTATAAATATTTTTTGTTTTAGGAATTTATATTTTTTATATTCTACATCTGCTTCTATGTATATTGCTACCATTCCTCCCAATTGCTTTCACTAGATGATTCATAATTTATAAAGTTTATTTCATTATCAGTTTCACTAATATAAAACTCTTCATATTCATACCATCTATTGTCATCTTCTTTAATTTGTTCTATTTCCATTATGAATTGTGATGTATTTATATATTTTACTTTCTTTTCTTTCAGTTTAGGACATTTATTAGCATAATGTCCTTTTTCATTACAATTCCAACATTTACATTCACTTATATCTTTCTTTTTAAAAGGTTTTCTTCTAAACTTTCTCTTATTTTTATATCTTCTCCTATTTTCTGGTGTATTTCTAAATTTCCTAAATCTTTTTCTCTTATATTTGTTGTATTTATAAGGATAATTATTTCTATTTTGTTTGCTTCTGTACTTATCATATGATTTTTTCTTATTATACCTCTTCTTATAGTTCCTATAGGGTTTTTTATCTTCACATCCGAATACTAATCTTCTTTCAGTGAATCCACATATTTCTCTTAATCCTAGTTTTTTATCCTTTTTAACCTTCTGTTGTACCCTATATTCTTCACATTTTCTCATTAGATATCCTCTTAGTACTCTTATTCTTTCACCGAGAGTGTTCTCACGAGGTTCTAACTTATTATATTCCTTAGTTATTTCAGTATTATAAGGTTCTGGTAAATGATCATAATATAATTGTTGGTATATATGTCCTTCTTCGGGTAAGAATCTAGCTTCATAAAAGAATTTAGTGAAACTTATAGTATATTCTGGTAACCTATTAATTTTACAGCATTTCATATTATTTAGATTCATTATTATTTCTATTTTTCTTTCTATTAGAACTTGGTCTCTAGCTACTATCCAAGGTTCTCCTAAAAATTCTCTTTTTAATATCATATCAAATATTTGTAACATTGATTTCCAATCCGTTGCATACCTTAGTACTTCAGTTTTTAACTGATATTCTATAGATTCTATCCAATATGCTACCTTTCCAATTAACGTTTTTGAGATCAAGTTATAAGTATATTCTAACTCATCTGTATGAGTGGAGTTCATTAATGCTATATACATTCCTAAATTCCAATCAGTTATTCTCCTACTAATTTCTTGTTCTTCATATACATTATCTAAGTCTAAAAAGTATCCATTTAAGTTTACGCCTTGTGACATTGATCCTATAAATTCTTTAAATTCATTATGTTGTCCTATTGGTATGTGTTTTGGTATCGTGTTCCTATATCTTGTTATAACTTCCATATTATGGTCGGTTACTTCTTCTTCTGGGTAGTTATCCATCTCCTCATTTTTTATTTCTTCAGTTTCTATATCAGTATAATTTTCTTTATCTTCTTGGTCACTATTTGATTCTTGTTTTATTACTGCATTTACATTTTTCATTCTTTCTAAAGCTTCTATTATATTTTTATTTTCTATTTCTATTTCAGAATTTTCTTCATAATTACTGTTATATTCTTCTATTATATTCACTGTTTTTCCTAAATTATCTTGTTCCGATTCACTAGTACTTGTTTTATTATTTGTAGACACAGTACTAGAAACTTCACTTGTATTCTTTTTCCCTTTTAACTTATTTAATTGTTTTTTCAATATTTCTATTTCTTTTTTATTTTCTTCTGTTTTTTCATTTAATTCCTTTTTCGTTTGTCTTAAATCTCTTTTTACATCTTTTAGTTCCTTTTTAGTTTCTTTATATTTATTTTTATATTTTTTATATTTTTCTAACCATTCTTCATTAGTATTTAATCGTAATTTTTTATTCTCCGTTCTTATTTCTTCTACTTCTTCCTTTTGTTGTTCTAATTTTGACTTTAAATATTCTATCACAGTTGTATCAATCTTAAACTCAGTTTTGCTTTCACAATTTGTTTCCTTTTTTAATGGTTCATACTTATATTTTTCTCTTTCTAAAATTTCTTTTCCATGATTCTTTAAAAATGTTATCACGTTATATTCTTTTTGTTCTTTAGTTTCCATTAGAACTTTCCTTTTTTACTAAGTTGTCCCAAATTGTCTAATACCTTTCCTATTGGTTCAGATATATTAGGTTTCATTTTACTTATATCTATCATCATTGGCTCATTAACTCTTCTCCATGCATTTATGGCTTTTAATTCTGGCTTATTTGTAATTTCTTTTTCTGGTATAATTTTTTGTTTTCCTTCTTCTAATTTTATTAACTTGTCTAGTATCATTTTTAAAGTAGGTATTTCAGAATTATTCCATAAGCTTGTTAACTCTTCTCTTATTATTTGTCTCAAATTTTCTTGATTATCTTGTTTTTCTACCAATCTCATTATTGCATTTAGTTTTTCCTTAACTATTATTTCTTCCCATAAATTTTTTATAAATTCTGAGTCTGACATCTTATTATTTGTTGATTCGCTTCTTCCAACCATTTCCAACATCTATCCAATATTTACTAGTATTTTTACTCTGTTCTACTAATTTCTTAATATCATTTTCTAACTTTGTTTGTCTTTCCTTATATTCTAAATATTTTATTTGTGAATCTATTTCGCTTTCTAACATACTCTGTATCTTCTTTAACTTTTCTTTCTTATTCCTTAATTTTTCTTGTATATTCATAGTTTTTCTATAAATCTTTCTTTTCCTTGATCTACTATTTTTATTCCATTATTATTAATTTTATAATTTATCATTTTTAAGAAGTCGCTTCCTAATAATAATTCACTCGAACTATCATATTCTATTACTCCTATATTTATATTATATTCCAAGTCTAATATCTTAAACTTTAAATTAGTACATTTAGTAATAAATATTTCTCTATCATTTTCTGCATATCTGTAAGTCTGAGGTTCTATCCACTTACAATTTTCTTCATTTACCTTGCTTATATGAATAAAACTTTTGGTAGCTCCTGTATTAATTTCTGCTATACAGTCTCTTGTTATTGTTTCGTCAAATATTATTATTTTTATTTTCAAACTATCAGTATCTATTTTTATTAAATCTATCTTTCTACTCGTCATACTCATTGATCTAATTAATCTTATAGGATTTTGTTCTTTTCTAAAACTTAATCTAGATCCTTCTAATATTGGTTTAATTCTCTGTCTTGGAATCATTTGTCTATTACTAAAATCTATTGTAATTTCTTCTGGGATTGTTATTTGAGATTCTTCTTTATGCTCAATTTTTTCTAATATATCATTATATAACTTTGGTACTATTATTCCTAATTCCGTTTGTTTCTTCACATGATGGTTTCCAGTCATAGCATAAACCATTTTGGTTTCTATACTAATAACTTTACTTCCTTTTTGCATTTTTATTCCATCTAACTTATAGTATAATGTTAAAGATCTTTCTTTATTTTCATCCCTTAGGGATATACTGAAATCGGGTTGTATTATAAATTTTAATTTCTGATATATCAAGTTTCCTTTTATTACTGCTATTAATGAATCTTGTATATTTCCTATTATTCTATCATCCAATACATATATCTGTATAGGGGTATCGATATTTTTCTGAAAATATGCTTTTATTGTAAATTCTATTGCTCCAAAATATATATTTTTTAGTTTATTTGCTTCCTTTTGTTTTAATTTGGATAATTCTCTTTTTATTAATCCATCCGTTATTAAATTTATTCTTGTTTTTCCATTTATTGTATCTATATCTATTATATTCTCATGTTTTTGGGCTATATACCTAACTTCCTTATTTCTTTCAAAATATGATGTCTTGAATATCTTTTTTATTGTTAACTCTTCTGTTTCACTTTGAATTTGATTATATATATCTGGTTTAAAACTTAGAGTTTGTGATGTTCCTCCTTCGTATTCATCCATTTGATAATACATATCTTGTTTTTCACTTATTTCTTCTAATGACATTTTATCCATCTATATTTTATCCAGTTATATTATTTGTTAAAATTATTCTTTTAAGTCCTTGTATTCTTAGTTTATCATTTCGAAATGTTATTATCATATTTCCAAGTTGTTGGTAAATTCTCATAATTTCTTCGTTATTCTCTCTTGTCCATATTATTTTATTTTTTCTTTCTAGTAATTTTTCTAGATCTCTTTCTAATTTTTCCTGATTTTTTATTAATTGCTTTAGTTTTCTATTATTTCTAGTTATTGCATTTGGATCTATCCAATTCATTTTTTAATTTTTTGTCTTAAATCGTCTATTAATTTATATTGTTCAGTTAATACTTCTTTTAAGTCTTTTATTTCGATTTCTAAATTAGTTTCTTTAATAAATTTTTCTCGCTTTAGTAAAAGTTTTTCTTCCTCTAGTCTCCTAATTTTTTCATCTCTTTCTTCTAACATTGTTTGTATCATAGCTATAATATCTAATTTTTCATTTATTATTTGCATGCTTATCTTACAACTTTCAATATGTTGATTTATTAGCCTGTTATATGTAGGTTCTTTATCAGCTATGTACTGAATTGATTGTATCCTTAAGTCTTCCATAAGTCAGATTAATTGTCTGTATAAAATTTTCTTACACATCTGTTGTGTTGCTTTGTTTTCTACCATAAATAAAATTAATAGAGTTGCTATTATTTTAGATTTATATCTTTTATTCCTTTCTCTATTTATTCTTGTCGGAGGTCTCATTTAATTATCAAATTTTATTTCCTTTTTACTATTCATTAGTTACTATTCACTGTCGGTTACTATTCACAGTGTACTATTCACAGCTACTTTTTTGCTACAGTGTTTTTACTATTTTGCTACAGTGTTTTTACTGTTCATCTCCCGCCTATTACTAGCTCTGATACCAATTTCTGGGTGTTTATATATGTTTAAAGATGGGTGTTTAAACCAAACAATTTCTGGGTGTTTATATATGTTTAAAGATCTACACAACCCTAAAGAGGGAAGGCGAGGGTAGGTTTCATATTAATTAATATGGTTATTTTTTGCATGTAATCAGCAATAGACAAAAACAAATTCATTATTTTAAATGAAATCATCTCTATAACCTCATACTAATTATACATCATAATCTTAGAAAACATTATTTTATAATGTTATCACATACAATCAGATTTGAATCAGAATTTTTACCTCTTACAATAGCTTTCTGGTCACCGGAAGTCTCAACTCACCCTTGCCCTGTTATCCACAACGCTCTCCAAGCTTCTTGGATATTCTTTGGCTGGATGCAGGAGTCCTCACACGGTCTCTTCCATATCGCTATTCGTCAAGATATTATTTTTCTGAACCAATTCTGATTGTATACAATACATATAAAATAATCTATTTCTATTATTATGATATATTCCTAGCAGAGTTTATAGAGATTGAAGAAGTTTTAGCCAGACATATTGAGAGAGAGAGAATTGAACTTCAGAAATTTTCAGATATCCTTTCCATTTCATGTATAGATTTATTTATAGTAGTCTTTCTATATGGTTACAGATTACCGGGATAACCGGTTTCTTTTACATAATTACTAATAATTCAGGAATCTTTTCTTTTCTTTGTCTGCCATTTCTTCTTTTGTCATCTCTTCATATTTTCTTCATCTTTATCTTTTGTGTCTGCCATGATATCTTGCAGGATTTGTCGTCTTTTTCCAGGGAATCTGCTTTTTCTTTTCTTCTTTCTTTATCTTTGTCTGCCATGATATTTTTGGAATCTCCTGGTAATATAACTTTTTGGTTTTCACCATTCAATTTGCAATATTCTGGTGTATTACACCATTTTTGTATTATGCAAAGGGATCAGAATTCATCCCTTTGTCATCATTTCTTAGACTGATAATAGGTCTTTTTCGAGGACCTGTTATCCTTTGATAATATTCAGTAGTATGTTTTGCATGATTATATTTCAGGTTTTCTATTTTATCAAGCATCATTTCTAATGCATTAGTACCTGAATTTTGTATAATATTATCATAATATAAAGTTATTATACTTTCGGTGAAACCTCCACCATGGCTTTCAGAAATGATTATAGCTTTCCGAGCTCGTAGTATATCTTGTATTTTGGACCTGAGGGTAGCTAGTCCAATAGCTCGTTTTTCACATAACCATTCCTGGAATTTGTTGATATCACAAGGATTTGGTAATTTCAAGCTTTTGGTTTCTCCCACAATATCTGTCATATTCCTTCCCAGTTTAAATAGTTGACATATTATTATGGGTTTTCCAACTAGATCGGTTGATGCATCAAAAACTTGTATTCCGTATGAGCCTGCTCCCATTTCCCGTATCATAGCTTCCACGGATTTGACAATTATACTTGGTAGCTTTGATATACAATACATGGTTTCATTTGTTAAGATCTTGTCAACAAAACCATGTATAAACAGGTTATATACTATGTCAGGTTTTGCATTTTCACAACAAATGTATCTGGGATATTTTGTAGATTTTGTCAGTCTGCAAATATCAGGGTTAGATTTATAATCATAATATTTCATCATTTGCTCGTATGTTTTTACTGTGTCAGGTGAGTATTTCAGCTTATCACTCATTGATAAATTTGACAGAGTAGTTGATATGCTGGTTGAAGGTGATGGCATGGTTACAAGCTTTGATGAAAATGTCATAGGTTTTATTGTAGGGATTGCAACTGAAGCTTGTAGAGTTGTTTTGTCTTTTACAGCTTCCATAATTTGTTTCAGAAAATGTTGGTTCTCCTGAACCAGGGTTTCTATCTCCTTTTGGAGTTTGGTGATTTTTTCATTATTGGTTGATATATGAGATGTAACATCAGTGATATATTTCTCAAAATTTTCCATCTTTTGTTATCCTGCTAAGAACAACAAACAATTAAATTTTCCCTTTACAAAAACAAAATGCATGACATTCAATGGTATTTAATTTTCTGATAATTGATATTAATAATTCATCAATATTCCTTCTGTTAGGAGCGAAATAATAACCAATGTGTTTTTCTATTTCTAGAAATCCTTTATATGCTTCTTCTAGTTTTTCTGTGTTATTTTCATCTAATCCTTCGAGAGCAAAATTTTTTATAAATTCTACAGCTTCTGAAGTAGTAGTCCATATTATTAAAGATCCTGATTCGATTTTCCATGGTTGAGCTTGTCTTCTTGTATATTCTATTTTCATTGTTTATTTTCTCTGCTAAGATAGTCAGCTAACACATTTTTTGTTCCTGATATATTTTTTATTACAAAATCATAACAACAGAAAAAAGATTGCCATTTTCTTCTTTTATTTAATTCTGGTAATAATTCTATTTTATTAGTAATAAAAGCTTTCACTTGAGTATTATCTGTTCTTACTACAAATTTAACAGGTAACAAATGATAAAGAACCTACATATAACAGGCTAATAAATCAACATATTGAAAGTTGTAAGATAAGCATGCAAATAATAAATGAAAAATTAGATATTATAGCTATGATACAAACAATGTTAGAAGAAAGAGATGAAAAAATTAGGAGACTAGAGGAAGAAAAACTTTTACTAAAGCGAGAAAAATTTATTAAAGAAACTAATTTAGAAATCGAAATAAAAGACTTAAAAGAAGTATTAACTGAACAATATAAATTAATAGACGATTTAAGACAAAAAATTAAAAAATGAATTGGATAGATCCAAATGCAATAACTAGAAATAATAGAAAACTAAAGCAATTAATAAAAAATCAGGAAAAATTAGAAAGAGATCTAGAAAAATTACTAGAAAGAAAAAATAAAATAATATGGACAAGAGAGAATAACGAAGAAATTATGAGAATTTACCAACAACTTGGAAATATGATAATAACATTTCGAAATGATAAACTAAGAATACAAGGACTTAAAAGAATAATTTTAACAAATAATATAACTGGATAAAATATAGATGGATAAAATGTCATTAGAAGAAATAAGTGAAAAACAAGATATGTATTATCAAATGGATGAATACGAAGGAGGAACATCACAAACTCTAAGTTTTAAACCAGATATATATAATCAAATTCAAAGTGAAACAGAAGAGTTAACAATAAAAAAGATATTCAAGACATCATATTTTGAAAGAAATAAGGAAGTTAGGTATATAGCCCAAAAACATGAGAATATAATAGATATAGATACAATAAATGGAAAAACAAGAATAAATTTAATAACGGATGGATTAATAAAAAGAGAATTATCCAAATTAAAACAAAAGGAAGCAAATAAACTAAAAAATATATATTTTGGAGCAATAGAATTTACAATAAAAGCATATTTTCAGAAAAATATCGATACCCCTATACAGATATATGTATTGGATGATAGAATAATAGGAAATATACAAGATTCATTAATAGCAGTAATAAAAGGAAACTTGATATATCAGAAATTAAAATTTATAATACAACCCGATTTCAGTATATCCCTAAGGGATGAAAATAAAGAAAGATCTTTAACATTATACTATAAGTTAGATGGAATAAAAATGCAAAAAGGAAGTAAAGTTATTAGTATAGAAACCAAAATGGTTTATGCTATGACTGGAAACCATCATGTGAAGAAACAAACGGAATTAGGAATAATAGTACCAAAGTTATATAATGATATATTAGAAAAAATTGAGCATAAAGAAGAATCTCAAATAACAATCCCAGAAGAAATTACAATAGATTTTAGTAATAGACAAATGATTCCAAGACAGAGAATTAAACCAATATTAGAAGGATCTAGATTAAGTTTTAGAAAAGAACAAAATCCTATAAGATTAATTAGATCAATGAGTATGACGAGTAGAAAGATAGATTTAATAAAAATAGATACTGATAGTTTGAAAATAAAAATAATAATATTTGACGAAACAATAACAAGAGACTGTATAGCAGAAATTAATACAGGAGCTACCAAAAGTTTTATTCATATAAGCAAGGTAAATGAAGAAAATTGTAAGTGGATAGAACCTCAGACTTACAGATATGCAGAAAATGATAGAGAAATATTTATTACTAAATGTACTAATTTAAAGTTTAAGATATTAGACTTGGAATATAATATAAATATAGGAGTAATAGAATATGATAGTTCGAGTGAATTATTATTAGGAAGCGACTTCTTAAAAATGATAAATTATAAAATTAATAATAATGGAATAAAAATAGTAGATCAAGGAAAAGAAAGATTTATAGAAAAACTATGAATATACAAGAAAAATTAAGGAATAAGAAAGAAAAGTTAAAGAAGATACAGAGTATGTTAGAAAGCGAAATAGATTCACAAATAAAATATTTAGAATATAAGGAAAGACAAACAAAGTTAGAAAATGATATTAAGAAATTAGTAGAACAGAGTAAAAATACTAGTAAATATTGGATAGATGTTGGAAATGGTTGGAAGAAGCGAATCAACAAATAATAAGATGTCAGACTCAGAATTTATAAAAAATTTATGGGAAGAAATAATAGTTAAGGAAAAACTAAATGCAATAATGAGATTGGTAGAAAAACAAGATAATCAAGAAAATTTGAGACAAATAATAAGAGAAGAGTTAACAAGCTTATGGAATAATTCTGAAATACCTACTTTAAAAATGATACTAGACAAGTTAATAAAATTAGAAGAAGGAAAACAAAAAATTATACCAGAAAAAGAAATTACAAATAAGCCAGAATTAAAAGCCATAAATGCATGGAGAAGAGTTAATGAGCCAATGATGATAGATATAAGTAAAATGAAACCTAATATATCTGAACCAATAGGAAAGGTATTAGACAATTTGGGACAACTTAGTAAAAAAGGAAAGTTCTAATGGAAACTAAAGAACAAAAAGAATATAACGTGATAACATTTTTAAAGAATCATGGAAAAGAAATTTTAGAAAGAGAAAAATATAAGTATGAACCATTAAAAAAGGAAACAAATTGTGAAAGCAAAACTGAGTTTAAGATTGATACAACTGTGATAGAATATTTAAAGTCAAAATTAGAACAACAAAAGGAAGAAGTAGAAGAAATAAGAACGGAGAATAAAAAATTACGATTAAATACTAATGAAGAATGGTTAGAAAAATATAAAAAATATAAAAATAAATATAAAGAAACTAAAAAGGAACTAAAAGATGTAAAAAGAGATTTAAGACAAACGAAAAAGGAATTAAATGAAAAAACAGAAGAAAATAAAAAAGAAATAGAAATATTGAAAAAACAATTAAATAAGTTAAAAGGGAAAAAGAATACAAGTGAAGTTTCTAGTACTGTGTCTACAAATAATAAAACAAGTACTAGTGAATCGGAACAAGATAATTTAGGAAAAACAGTGAATATAATAGAAGAATATAACAGTAATTATGAAGAAAATTCTGAAATAGAAATAGAAAATAAAAATATAATAGAAGCTTTAGAAAGAATGAAAAATGTAAATGCAGTAATAAAACAAGAATCAAATAGTGACCAAGAAGATAAAGAAAATTATACTGATATAGAAACTGAAGAAATAAAAAATGAGGAGATGGATAACTACCCAGAAGAAGAAGTAACCGACCATAATATGGAAGTTATAACAAGATATAGGAACACGATACCAAAACACATACCAATAGGACAACATAATGAATTTAAAGAATTTATAGGATCAATGTCACAAGGCGTAAACTTAAATGGATACTTTTTAGACTTAGATAATGTATATGAAGAACAAGAAATTAGTAGGAGAATAACTGATTGGAATTTAGGAATGTATATAGCATTAATGAACTCCACTCATACAGATGAGTTAGAATATACTTATAACTTGATCTCAAAAACGTTAATTGGAAAGGTAGCATATTGGATAGAATCTATAGAATATCAGTTAAAAACTGAAGTACTAAGGTATGCAACGGATTGGAAATCAATGTTACAAATATTTGATATGATATTAAAAAGAGAATTTTTAGGAGAACCTTGGATAGTAGCTAGAGACCAAGTTCTAATAGAAAGAAAAATAGAAATAATAATGAATCTAAATAATATGAAATGCTGTAAAATTAATAGGTTACCAGAATATACTATAAGTTTCACTAAATTCTTTTATGAAGCTAGATTCTTACCCGAAGAAGGACATATATACCAACAATTATATTATGATCATTTACCAGAACCTTATAATACTGAAATAACTAAGGAATATAATAAGTTAGAACCTCGTGAGAACACTCTCGGTGAAAGAATAAGAGTACTAAGAGGATATCTAATGAGAAAATGTGAAGAATATAGGGTACAACAGAAGGTTAAAAAGGATAAAAAACTAGGATTAAGAGAAATATGTGGATTCACTGAAAGAAGATTAGTATTCGGATGTGAAGATAAAAAACCCTATAGGAACTATAAGAAGAGGTATAATAAGAAAAAATCATATGATAAGTACAGAAGCAAACAAAATAGAAATAATTATCCTTATAAATACAACAAATATAAGAGAAAAAGATTTAGGAAATTTAGAAATACACCAGAAAATAGGAGAAGATATAAAAATAAGAGAAAGTTTAGAAGAAAACCTTTTAAAAAGAAAGATATAAGTGAATGTAAATGTTGGAATTGTAATGAAAAAGGACATTATGCTAATAAATGTCCTAAACTGAAAGAAAAGAAAGTAAAATATATAAATACATCACAATTCATAATGGAAATAGAACAAATTAAAGAAGATGACAATAGATGGTATGAATATGAAGAGTTTTATATTAGTGAAACTGATAATGAAATAAACTTTATAAATTATGAATCATCTAGTGAAAGCAATTGGGAGGAATGGTAGCAATATACATAGAAGCAGATGTAGAATATAAAAAATATAAATTCCTAAAACAAAAAATATTTATAGACAGTGGAGCAGATCTATGTCTAGTAAAAAAAGAAGTTTTAGCTTCGTATAGATGGGAAAAATCTAATACACATAGAACTAGGGTATCAGGATTTAATGAACAAAAGAAGGAATTAGATGTAATAGCAAAAAACATGAGAATAAAGCTAAATAAAACATTATTCAGTTTACCTATTGTATATCAGAATAAGATGAAGCAATCTATATTATTAGGAAATAACTTTTTAGATTATTTTAAAACACATATAGTAACTTCAAATTCCCTATCATTACAAACTCCGTGTAATAAGTGGATAGTATTAAAAAGAATTATGCCAATAAGTACTATAAATACTATAAACAATTTAAGAATAGAAAGAAATAATAATCTACAAGAATTAACCAAAAAATATAATAATTTATTAAAATCTAACTTCGGAGAAAATCCTATGAGTTTATGGGATAAGGAAAAAATATATGCTGAAATAAAATTATTAAACCCTAATGATATAATAAGATCTAAACCTATAAGGTATAGCCCTTCAGACCAAAAAGAATTTGATAATCAAATCAATGAATTATTAAAACTAAAATTAATACAAGAAAGTAAAAGTCCACATAGTAGCCCGGCTTTCCTTGTAAGAAAACATAATGAACAAAAAAGGGGAAAAGCCCGTATGGTAATAGACTATAGAGAATTAAATAAGAAAACTATATTTGATGGATATTTCTTACCATACAAAAGAAATCTTATAAATAGACTAGGAAATAAGAAATGGTTTAGTAAATTCGATTGTAAAAGTGGATTTTGGCAAATAAAATTAACCAAAGAATCAAGGTCTTTAACAGCCTTTAGTGCTCCGCAAGGACATTATGAATGGATAGTATTACCCTTTGGATTAAAAAATGCGCCACAAATATTTCAACGAAGAATGGACCAAATCTTTAGAAAATTAAAAGATTTTTGTATAGTATATGTAGACGATATATTAATATATAGTGAAACTTTAGAAGAGCATATAAAACATTTAGAGCAATTTATAAAAACAATAGACCAGCATGGAATATTACTTTCTGAAAAGAAATCTGAAATATTTAAGAATAAGATAGAATATTTAGGATACAAAATAGATAAAGAAGGTATACAATTACAAGACCATATAGTAACAAAGATTGTAAATTTTAAGGACAAATTAGAAAATAAAAAAGAGGTACAACAATTTTTAGGAATAATAAATTATGCCTCAGATCATATTAAAGACTTACCTAAATTAAGAAAACCATTACAGGAACTAACAAAAAATAAACCTTTTGGATGGACAAAAGAACATGAAAACTGTATAAAAATTCTTAAGGAAAAGGTGAAAGATTTACCAAAACATAGAATACCCATAGAAACAGATCATTTAGAATTATATACTGATGCTAGTGATATAGGATGGGGAGCAGTCCTAATAGCATATGAGAAGGATGACATAGATAAAGAAAATACACATATATGTGGATATGCAGGAGGAACTTGGAAACCTAATGAATCAAACTACCACATAAATGAAAAAGAACTATTAGCTGTAAAATATGGGATTAAAAAGTTTCATTATCATTTGTTACCTGTTAAATTTGTAGTAAGAACAGATAATACTCAAGTGAAAGCTTTTATTACTAATAAAATAGAATTATTACCAGAATTAAATAAAAGAAGAAAATGGCAATCTTTTTTCTGTTGTTATGATTTTGTAATAAAAAATATATCAGGAACAAAAAATGTGTTAGCTGACTATCTTAGCAGAGAAAATAAACAATGAAAATAGAATATACAAGAAGACAAGCTCAACCATGGAAAATCGAATCAGGATCTTTAATAATATGGACTACTACTTCAGAAGCTGTAGAATTTATAAAAAATTTTGCTCTCGAAGGATTAGATGAAAATAACACAGAAAAACTAGAAGAAGCATATAAAGGATTTCTAGAAATAGAAAAACACATTGGTTATTATTTCGCTCCTAACAGAAGGAATATTGATGAATTATTAATATCAATTATCAGAAAATTAAATACCATTGAATGTCATGCATTTTGTTTTTGTAAAGGGAAAATTTAATTGTTTGTTGTTCTTAGCAGGATAACAAAAGATGGAAAATTTTGAGAAATATATCACTGATGTTACATCTCATATATCAACCAATAATGAAAAAATCACCAAACTCCAAAAGGAGATAGAAACCCTGGTTCAGGAGAACCAACATTTTCTGAAACAAATTATGGAAGCTGTAAAAGACAAAACAACTCTACAAGCTTCAGTTGCAATCCCTACAATAAAACCTATGACATTTTCATCAAAGCTTGTAACCATGCCATCACCTTCAACCAGCATATCAACTACTCTGTCAAATTTATCAATGAGTGATAAGCTGAAATACTCACCTGACACAGTAAAAACATACGAGCAAATGATGAAATATTATGATTATAAATCTAACCCTGATATTTGCAGACTGACAAAATCTACAAAATATCCCAGATACATTTGTTGTGAAAATGCAAAACCTGACATAGTATATAACCTGTTTATACATGGTTTTGTTGACAAGATCTTAACAAATGAAACCATGTATTGTATATCAAAGCTACCAAGTATAATTGTCAAATCCGTGGAAGCTATGATACGGGAAATGGGAGCAGGCTCATACGGAATACAAGTTTTTGATGCATCAACCGATCTAGTTGGAAAACCCATAATAATATGTCAACTATTTAAACTGGGAAGGAATATGACAGATATTGTGGGAGAAACCAAAAGCTTGAAATTACCAAATCCTTGTGATATCAACAAATTCCAGGAATGGTTATGTGAAAAACGAGCTATTGGACTAGCTACCCTCAGGTCCAAAATACAAGATATACTACGAGCTCGGAAAGCTATAATCATTTCTGAAAGCCATGGTGGAGGTTTCACCGAAAGTATAATAACTTTATATTATGATAATATTATACAAAATTCAGGTACTAATGCATTAGAAATGATGCTTGATAAAATAGAAAACCTGAAATATAATCATGCAAAACATACTACTGAATATTATCAAAGGATAACAGGTCCTCGAAAAAGACCTATTATCAGTCTAAGAAATGATGACAAAGGGATGAATTCTGATCCCTTTGCATAATACAAAAATGGTGTAATACACCAGAATATTGCAAATTGAATGGTGAAAACCAAAAAGTTATATTACCAGGAGATTCCAAAAATATCATGGCAGACAAAGATAAAGAAAGAAGAAAAGAAAAAGCAGATTCCCTGGAAAAAGACGACAAATCCTGCAAGATATCATGGCAGACACAAAAGATAAAGATGAAGAAAATATGAAGAGATGACAAAAGAAGAAATGGCAGACAAAGAAAAGAAAAGATTCCTGAATTATTAGTAATTATGTAAAAGAAACCGGTTATCCCGGTAATCTGTAACCATATAGAAAGACTACTATAAATAAATCTATACATGAAATGGAAAGGATATCTGAAAATTTCTGAAGTTCAATTCTCTCTCTCTCAATATGTCTGGCTAAAACTTCTTCAATCTCTATAAACTCTGCTAGGAATATATCATAATAATAGAAACAGACAATTTCTGGGTGTTTATATATGTTTAAAGATGGGTGTTTAAACCAAACAATTTCTGGGTGTTTATATATGTTTAAAGATCTACACAACCCTAAAGAGGGAAGGCGAGGGTAGGTTTCATATTAATTAATATGGTTATTTTTTGCATGTAATCAGCAATAGACAAAAACAAATTCATTATTTTAAATGAAATCATCTCTATAACCTCATACTAATTATACATCATAATCTTAGAAAACATTATTTTATAATGTTATCACATACAATCAGATTTGAATCAGAATTTTTACCTCTTACAATAGCTTTCTGGTCACCGGAAGTCTCAACTCACCCTTGCCCTGTTATCCACAACGCTCTCCAAGCTTCTTGGATATTCTTTGGCTGGATGCAGGAGTCCTCACACGGTCTCTTCCATATCGCTATTCGTCAAGATATTATTTTTCTGAACCAATTCTGATTGTATACAATACATATAAAATAATCTGTTTCTATTATTATGATATATTCCTAGCAGAGTTTATAGAGATTGAAGAAGTTTTAGCCAGACATATTGAGAGAGAGAGAATTGAACTTCAGAAATTTTCAGATATCCTTTCCATTTCATGTATAGATTTATTTATAGTAGTCTTTCTATATGGTTACAGATTACCGGGATAACCGGTTTCTTTTACATAATTACTAATAATTCAGGAATCTTTTCTTTTCTTTGTCTGCCATTTCTTCTTTTGTCATCTCTTCATATTTTCTTCATCTTTATCTTTTGTGTCTGCCATGATATCTTGCAGGATTTGTCGTCTTTTTCCAGGGAATCTGCTTTTTCTTTTCTTCTTTCTTTATCTTTGTCTGCCATGATATTTTTGGAATCTCCTGGTAATATAACTTTTTGGTTTTCACCATTCAATTTGCAATATTCTGGTGTATTACACCATTTTTGTATTATGCAAAGGGATCAGAATTCATCCCTTTGTCATCATTTCTTAGACTGATAATAGGTCTTTTTCGAGGACCTGTTATCCTTTGATAATATTCAGTAGTATGTTTTGCATGATTATATTTCAGGTTTTCTATTTTATCAAGCATCATTTCTAATGCATTAGTACCTGAATTTTGTATAATATTATCATAATATAAAGTTATTATACTTTCGGTGAAACCTCCACCATGGCTTTCAGAAATGATTATAGCTTTCCGAGCTCGTAGTATATCTTGTATTTTGGACCTGAGGGTAGCTAGTCCAATAGCTCGTTTTTCACATAACCATTCCTGGAATTTGTTGATATCACAAGGATTTGGTAATTTCAAGCTTTTGGTTTCTCCCACAATATCTGTCATATTCCTTCCCAGTTTAAATAGTTGACATATTATTATGGGTTTTCCAACTAGATCGGTTGATGCATCAAAAACTTGTATTCCGTATGAGCCTGCTCCCATTTCCCGTATCATAGCTTCCACGGATTTGACAATTATACTTGGTAGCTTTGATATACAATACATGGTTTCATTTGTTAAGATCTTGTCAACAAAACCATGTATAAACAGGTTATATACTATGTCAGGTTTTGCATTTTCACAACAAATGTATCTGGGATATTTTGTAGATTTTGTCAGTCTGCAAATATCAGGGTTAGATTTATAATCATAATATTTCATCATTTGCTCGTATGTTTTTACTGTGTCAGGTGAGTATTTCAGCTTATCACTCATTGATAAATTTGACAGAGTAGTTGATATGCTGGTTGAAGGTGATGGCATGGTTACAAGCTTTGATGAAAATGTCATAGGTTTTATTGTAGGGATTGCAACTGAAGCTTGTAGAGTTGTTTTGTCTTTTACAGCTTCCATAATTTGTTTCAGAAAATGTTGGTTCTCCTGAACCAGGGTTTCTATCTCCTTTTGGAGTTTGGTGATTTTTTCATTATTGGTTGATATATGAGATGTAACATCAGTGATATATTTCTCAAAATTTTCCATCTTTTGTTATCCTGCTAAGAACAACAAACAATTAAATTTTCCCTTTACAAAAACAAAATGCATGACATTCAATGGTATTTAATTTTCTGATAATTGATATTAATAATTCATCAATATTCCTTCTGTTAGGAGCGAAATAATAACCAATGTGTTTTTCTATTTCTAGAAATCCTTTATATGCTTCTTCTAGTTTTTCTGTGTTATTTTCATCTAATCCTTCGAGAGCAAAATTTTTTATAAATTCTACAGCTTCTGAAGTAGTAGTCCATATTATTAAAGATCCTGATTCGATTTTCCATGGTTGAGCTTGTCTTCTTGTATATTCTATTTTCATTGTTTATTTTCTCTGCTAAGATAGTCAGCTAACACATTTTTTGTTCCTGATATATTTTTTATTACAAAATCATAACAACAGAAAAAAGATTGCCATTTTCTTCTTTTATTTAATTCTGGTAATAATTCTATTTTATTAGTAATAAAAGCTTTCACTTGAGTATTATCTGTTCTTACTACAAATTTAACAGGTAACAAATGATAATGAAACTTTTTAATCCCATATTTTACAGCTAATAGTTCTTTTTCATTTATGTGGTAGTTTGATTCATTAGGTTTCCAAGTTCCTCCTGCATATCCACATATATGTGTATTTTCTTTATCTATGTCATCCTTCTCATATGCTATTAGGACTGCTCCCCATCCTATATCACTAGCATCAGTATATAATTCTAAATGATCTGTTTCTATGGGTATTCTATGTTTTGGTAAATCTTTCACCTTTTCCTTAAGAATTTTTATACAGTTTTCATGTTCTTTTGTCCATCCAAAAGGTTTATTTTTTGTTAGTTCCTGTAATGGTTTTCTTAATTTAGGTAAGTCTTTAATATGATCTGAGGCATAATTTATTATTCCTAAAAATTGTTGTACCTCTTTTTTATTTTCTAATTTGTCCTTAAAATTTACAATCTTTGTTACTATATGGTCTTGTAATTGTATACCTTCTTTATCTATTTTGTATCCTAAATATTCTATCTTATTCTTAAATATTTCAGATTTCTTTTCAGAAAGTAATATTCCATGCTGGTCTATTGTTTTTATAAATTGCTCTAAATGTTTTATATGCTCTTCTAAAGTTTCACTATATATTAATATATCGTCTACATATACTATACAAAAATCTTTTAATTTTCTAAAGATTTGGTCCATTCTTCGTTGAAATATTTGTGGCGCATTTTTTAATCCAAAGGGTAATACTATCCATTCATAATGTCCTTGCGGAGCACTAAAGGCTGTTAAAGACCTTGATTCTTTGGTTAATTTTATTTGCCAAAATCCACTTTTACAATCGAATTTACTAAACCATTTCTTATTTCCTAGTCTATTTATAAGATTTCTTTTGTATGGTAAGAAATATCCATCAAATATAGTTTTCTTATTTAATTCTCTATAGTCTATTACCATACGGGCTTTTCCCCTTTTTTGTTCATTATGTTTTCTTACAAGGAAAGCCGGGCTACTATGTGGACTTTTACTTTCTTGTATTAATTTTAGTTTTAATAATTCATTGATTTGATTATCAAATTCTTTTTGGTCTGAAGGGCTATACCTTATAGGTTTAGATCTTATTATATCATTAGGGTTTAATAATTTTATTTCAGCATATATTTTTTCCTTATCCCATAAACTCATAGGATTTTCTCCGAAGTTAGATTTTAATAAATTATTATATTTTTTGGTTAATTCTTGTAGATTATTATTTCTTTCTATTCTTAAATTGTTTATAGTATTTATAGTACTTATTGGCATAATTCTTTTTAATACTATCCACTTATTACACGGAGTTTGTAATGATAGGGAATTTGAAGTTACTATATGTGTTTTAAAATAATCTAAAAAGTTATTTCCTAATAATATAGATTGCTTCATCTTATTCTGATATACAATAGGTAAACTGAATAATGTTTTATTTAGCTTTATTCTCATGTTTTTTGCTATTACATCTAATTCCTTCTTTTGTTCATTAAATCCTGATACCCTAGTTCTATGTGTATTAGATTTTTCCCATCTATACGAAGCTAAAACTTCTTTTTTTACTAGACATAGATCTGCTCCACTGTCTATAAATATTTTTTGTTTTAGGAATTTATATTTTTTATATTCTACATCTGCTTCTATGTATATTGCTACCATTCCTCCCAATTGCTTTCACTAGATGATTCATAATTTATAAAGTTTATTTCATTATCAGTTTCACTAATATAAAACTCTTCATATTCATACCATCTATTGTCATCTTCTTTAATTTGTTCTATTTCCATTATGAATTGTGATGTATTTATATATTTTACTTTCTTTTCTTTCAGTTTAGGACATTTATTAGCATAATGTCCTTTTTCATTACAATTCCAACATTTACATTCACTTATATCTTTCTTTTTAAAAGGTTTTCTTCTAAACTTTCTCTTATTTTTATATCTTCTCCTATTTTCTGGTGTATTTCTAAATTTCCTAAATCTTTTTCTCTTATATTTGTTGTATTTATAAGGATAATTATTTCTATTTTGTTTGCTTCTGTACTTATCATATGATTTTTTCTTATTATACCTCTTCTTATAGTTCCTATAGGGTTTTTTATCTTCACATCCGAATACTAATCTTCTTTCAGTGAATCCACATATTTCTCTTAATCCTAGTTTTTTATCCTTTTTAACCTTCTGTTGTACCCTATATTCTTCACATTTTCTCATTAGATATCCTCTTAGTACTCTTATTCTTTCACCGAGAGTGTTCTCACGAGGTTCTAACTTATTATATTCCTTAGTTATTTCAGTATTATAAGGTTCTGGTAAATGATCATAATATAATTGTTGGTATATATGTCCTTCTTCGGGTAAGAATCTAGCTTCATAAAAGAATTTAGTGAAACTTATAGTATATTCTGGTAACCTATTAATTTTACAGCATTTCATATTATTTAGATTCATTATTATTTCTATTTTTCTTTCTATTAGAACTTGGTCTCTAGCTACTATCCAAGGTTCTCCTAAAAATTCTCTTTTTAATATCATATCAAATATTTGTAACATTGATTTCCAATCCGTTGCATACCTTAGTACTTCAGTTTTTAACTGATATTCTATAGATTCTATCCAATATGCTACCTTTCCAATTAACGTTTTTGAGATCAAGTTATAAGTATATTCTAACTCATCTGTATGAGTGGAGTTCATTAATGCTATATACATTCCTAAATTCCAATCAGTTATTCTCCTACTAATTTCTTGTTCTTCATATACATTATCTAAGTCTAAAAAGTATCCATTTAAGTTTACGCCTTGTGACATTGATCCTATAAATTCTTTAAATTCATTATGTTGTCCTATTGGTATGTGTTTTGGTATCGTGTTCCTATATCTTGTTATAACTTCCATATTATGGTCGGTTACTTCTTCTTCTGGGTAGTTATCCATCTCCTCATTTTTTATTTCTTCAGTTTCTATATCAGTATAATTTTCTTTATCTTCTTGGTCACTATTTGATTCTTGTTTTATTACTGCATTTACATTTTTCATTCTTTCTAAAGCTTCTATTATATTTTTATTTTCTATTTCTATTTCAGAATTTTCTTCATAATTACTGTTATATTCTTCTATTATATTCACTGTTTTTCCTAAATTATCTTGTTCCGATTCACTAGTACTTGTTTTATTATTTGTAGACACAGTACTAGAAACTTCACTTGTATTCTTTTTCCCTTTTAACTTATTTAATTGTTTTTTCAATATTTCTATTTCTTTTTTATTTTCTTCTGTTTTTTCATTTAATTCCTTTTTCGTTTGTCTTAAATCTCTTTTTACATCTTTTAGTTCCTTTTTAGTTTCTTTATATTTATTTTTATATTTTTTATATTTTTCTAACCATTCTTCATTAGTATTTAATCGTAATTTTTTATTCTCCGTTCTTATTTCTTCTACTTCTTCCTTTTGTTGTTCTAATTTTGACTTTAAATATTCTATCACAGTTGTATCAATCTTAAACTCAGTTTTGCTTTCACAATTTGTTTCCTTTTTTAATGGTTCATACTTATATTTTTCTCTTTCTAAAATTTCTTTTCCATGATTCTTTAAAAATGTTATCACGTTATATTCTTTTTGTTCTTTAGTTTCCATTAGAACTTTCCTTTTTTACTAAGTTGTCCCAAATTGTCTAATACCTTTCCTATTGGTTCAGATATATTAGGTTTCATTTTACTTATATCTATCATCATTGGCTCATTAACTCTTCTCCATGCATTTATGGCTTTTAATTCTGGCTTATTTGTAATTTCTTTTTCTGGTATAATTTTTTGTTTTCCTTCTTCTAATTTTATTAACTTGTCTAGTATCATTTTTAAAGTAGGTATTTCAGAATTATTCCATAAGCTTGTTAACTCTTCTCTTATTATTTGTCTCAAATTTTCTTGATTATCTTGTTTTTCTACCAATCTCATTATTGCATTTAGTTTTTCCTTAACTATTATTTCTTCCCATAAATTTTTTATAAATTCTGAGTCTGACATCTTATTATTTGTTGATTCGCTTCTTCCAACCATTTCCAACATCTATCCAATATTTACTAGTATTTTTACTCTGTTCTACTAATTTCTTAATATCATTTTCTAACTTTGTTTGTCTTTCCTTATATTCTAAATATTTTATTTGTGAATCTATTTCGCTTTCTAACATACTCTGTATCTTCTTTAACTTTTCTTTCTTATTCCTTAATTTTTCTTGTATATTCATAGTTTTTCTATAAATCTTTCTTTTCCTTGATCTACTATTTTTATTCCATTATTATTAATTTTATAATTTATCATTTTTAAGAAGTCGCTTCCTAATAATAATTCACTCGAACTATCATATTCTATTACTCCTATATTTATATTATATTCCAAGTCTAATATCTTAAACTTTAAATTAGTACATTTAGTAATAAATATTTCTCTATCATTTTCTGCATATCTGTAAGTCTGAGGTTCTATCCACTTACAATTTTCTTCATTTACCTTGCTTATATGAATAAAACTTTTGGTAGCTCCTGTATTAATTTCTGCTATACAGTCTCTTGTTATTGTTTCGTCAAATATTATTATTTTTATTTTCAAACTATCAGTATCTATTTTTATTAAATCTATCTTTCTACTCGTCATACTCATTGATCTAATTAATCTTATAGGATTTTGTTCTTTTCTAAAACTTAATCTAGATCCTTCTAATATTGGTTTAATTCTCTGTCTTGGAATCATTTGTCTATTACTAAAATCTATTGTAATTTCTTCTGGGATTGTTATTTGAGATTCTTCTTTATGCTCAATTTTTTCTAATATATCATTATATAACTTTGGTACTATTATTCCTAATTCCGTTTGTTTCTTCACATGATGGTTTCCAGTCATAGCATAAACCATTTTGGTTTCTATACTAATAACTTTACTTCCTTTTTGCATTTTTATTCCATCTAACTTATAGTATAATGTTAAAGATCTTTCTTTATTTTCATCCCTTAGGGATATACTGAAATCGGGTTGTATTATAAATTTTAATTTCTGATATATCAAGTTTCCTTTTATTACTGCTATTAATGAATCTTGTATATTTCCTATTATTCTATCATCCAATACATATATCTGTATAGGGGTATCGATATTTTTCTGAAAATATGCTTTTATTGTAAATTCTATTGCTCCAAAATATATATTTTTTAGTTTATTTGCTTCCTTTTGTTTTAATTTGGATAATTCTCTTTTTATTAATCCATCCGTTATTAAATTTATTCTTGTTTTTCCATTTATTGTATCTATATCTATTATATTCTCATGTTTTTGGGCTATATACCTAACTTCCTTATTTCTTTCAAAATATGATGTCTTGAATATCTTTTTTATTGTTAACTCTTCTGTTTCACTTTGAATTTGATTATATATATCTGGTTTAAAACTTAGAGTTTGTGATGTTCCTCCTTCGTATTCATCCATTTGATAATACATATCTTGTTTTTCACTTATTTCTTCTAATGACATTTTATCCATCTATATTTTATCCAGTTATATTATTTGTTAAAATTATTCTTTTAAGTCCTTGTATTCTTAGTTTATCATTTCGAAATGTTATTATCATATTTCCAAGTTGTTGGTAAATTCTCATAATTTCTTCGTTATTCTCTCTTGTCCATATTATTTTATTTTTTCTTTCTAGTAATTTTTCTAGATCTCTTTCTAATTTTTCCTGATTTTTTATTAATTGCTTTAGTTTTCTATTATTTCTAGTTATTGCATTTGGATCTATCCAATTCATTTTTTAATTTTTTGTCTTAAATCGTCTATTAATTTATATTGTTCAGTTAATACTTCTTTTAAGTCTTTTATTTCGATTTCTAAATTAGTTTCTTTAATAAATTTTTCTCGCTTTAGTAAAAGTTTTTCTTCCTCTAGTCTCCTAATTTTTTCATCTCTTTCTTCTAACATTGTTTGTATCATAGCTATAATATCTAATTTTTCATTTATTATTTGCATGCTTATCTTACAACTTTCAATATGTTGATTTATTAGCCTGTTATATGTAGGTTCTTTATCAGCTATGTACTGAATTGATTGTATCCTTAAGTCTTCCATAAGTCAGATTAATTGTCTGTATAAAATTTTCTTACACATCTGTTGTGTTGCTTTGTTTTCTACCATAAATAAAATTAATAGAGTTGCTATTATTTTAGATTTATATCTTTTATTCCTTTCTCTATTTATTCTTGTCGGAGGTCTCATTTAATTATCAAATTTTATTTCCTTTTTACTATTCATTAGTTACTATTCACTGTCGGTTACTATTCACAGTGTACTATTCACAGCTACTTTTTTGCTACAGTGTTTTTACTATTTTGCTACAGTGTTTTTACTGTTCATCTCCCGCCTATTACTGGCTCTGATACCAATTTCTGGGTGTTTATATATGTTTAAAGATGGGTGTTTAAACCAAACAATTTCTGGGTGTTTATATATGTTTAAAGATCTACACAACCCTAAAGAGGGAAGGCGAGGGTAGGTTTCATATTAATTAATATGGTTATTTTTTGCATGTAATCAGCAATAGACAAAAACAAATTCATTATTTTAAATGAAATCATCTCTATAACCTCATACTAATTATACATCATAATCTTAGAAAACATTATTTTATAATGTTATCACATACAATCAGATTTGAATCAGAATTTTTACCTCTTACAATAGCTTTCTGGTCACCGGAAGTCTCAACTCACCCTTGCCCTGTTATCCACAACGCTCTCCAAGCTTCTTGGATATTCTTTGGCTGGATGCAGGAGTCCTCACACGGTCTCTTCCATATTTACATGCAAAAAATAACCATATTAATTAATATGAAACCTACCCTCGCCTTCCCTCTTTAGGGTTGTGTAGATCTTTAAACATATATAAACACCCAGAAATTGTTTGGTTTAAACACCCATCTTTAAACATATATAAACACCCAGAAATCAAGTGTCGGACTCGGCTATATTCTAAAAATTATACATGATTTTGGTCTAAAATAAGTGTCCAAGTGTCCATATCCGTGTCCGAGTGTCGAGTATCGAGTATCGGTACTCAAAGAAAAATAAAGAATCGGGTAATTAAGCCTGCACTGCAAGTCTGATTTTTGGATCGACCAAATATATTTACAAATATAGTTCATATTATTATTCCGTGTCTAAATAAAATTGTACTTGAGTAATCAAATACTCATAAACGAGCTTAGATGGAAGTTTATACACCAAAAACAAATTAACACAAGTTATTTTGTCTTCTTCTCCTCGTGAAACACCTAGATGCTAGATGAGGGTTATCACCTGCAACTCACTGCTTTTTGGATCGACCAAATATATTTACCAATATAGTTAATATTATGATTCCGTGTCTAAATAAAATTGTACTCAAGTAATTACGAGTGGCTTGAGGACGGTTGGATAATTTAAATGATTATGAATTTATCTTATGTCGTCTTATGTTTTAGGTTCGATTCTCGCTCAGCTCAAAAAAATTTGAGACGATTTTAGAAGAATGAACACAAATTGAGAAACTTAGGTGCAATGTAACGAGGGGTTGCACCAAAATAATTACTTTTAAATTTTAAATGTACAATATATTTAAAGACTTGGAGTGCCCAAATTACTCACATATTTTTTCAAAATTCAATAAAGATTACTTGTTGTTTTATGTCACTACAAGAAATTTGTAATAGACAACACTTGACAGACAATGGTTAAAAAAAACTGTCGTCCTAAAAAATCATACAACGGTGAATTGATTTTGCAGAAAAAACAGTTGTGTGAGCTCCAGAACAAACAACGGATATCCATCTTTTTTAAACTGTTGTACAAGTTGTATCCTCTCATCGAGTCAGACAACGTTTTTTTAAATATATTGTTGTTGTAGATCTTTAACACAACGATTACAAACCGTTGTTACTATGTTAACGTATAGGGCTGGAAGACAACGATTTTGACATTATATTGTGTAATTCAGACAACGGTTTTTCAGAAAGGTTGTCCTCTAAACCATCAAACAACGGAATGAAAATAGTTGTCTAAGAAATTTCAATGGGTACCACGTATTGAGGTGGCAGCACGTGATATGTGGTAAATCATTCACAAAGATTGCTGAGGTGGCGAAATGAGAGCCCTTCATTGAAATGAGATTTGATATCGGCTGTTAGATCGAAAAATAGCTGATATTCTTATACAACGATTTTATGTTAAAACAAAAGTGTTGTCTTAGTTGGTCTCATACAAGCTTTTAGATATTACGTTGTGTAATTCACACAACAGTTTTTAGAAGGGTTGTCTTAAAATCCTTCATACAACGGAATAAAACAGTTGTCTGAAATAATTATTTTATAATTTAAATGGGCACCACCTGATGAGGTGGCAACGCATGATAGGTTGTAAACATTTTACTTGGATTGCTGAAGTGTCGGAATGACAGCCCTTGATTGAAATGAGATTAGATTTTAGCCGTTAGATTGAAAAAAGCTGATATACTTACACAACGGTTTTATAAAAAAAAAGCGTTGTCTTAGTTTATCTTTACACAATGGTGTTTCAAGAAAACTATTGTAAAAGTATAACTGTATAAAATGAGATTCCATATTAACAAGTTAAATTTTTAAATGATTTTTTCGATGATCCAACCGTACGGATGTTAAGACATATCAATTATAGTCATATGAAAAAATTATTAAAAAATATAAAATTTATTTTACTTCTCAAGATTAGAAAAATCTAGTACAAGTACCACTCGCGACAACGAGACTCGTTCCCGATTTACAAGATTAATTTTTAAAATTCTTTTTTCGACGATCCAACCTTACGAATGTTAAAATATATCAATTTTAGTCATATGAAAAAATTATTAACAAATTTAAAATTCATCTTACATGTCAGGATTAGAAAAATCTAGTAAAAGTACCAATCGCGACAACGAGACTCGTTCCCGATTTACAAGATTAATTTTTAAAATTCTTTTTTCGACGATCCAACAGTACGGATGTTAAGATATATCAATTTAAGTCATATGAAAAAATTATTAACAAATTTTAAATTCATCTTGCATGTCAGGATTAAAAAAAATCCAGTAAAAGTACCACTCCCGACAACGAGACTCGTTCCCGATTTACAAGATTAATTTTTAAAATGATTTTTTCGACGATCCAACCATACGGATGTTAAGATATATCGATTTTAGTCATGTGAAAAAATTATTAACAAATTTGAATTTCATCTTGCATGTCAGGATTAGAAAAATCAAGTAAAAGTACCACTCCCGACAACGACACTCATTCCCGATTTACAAGATTAATTTTTAAAATGATTTTTTCGACGATCCAACCGTACGGATGTTATGATATATCTATTTTAGTCATGTGAAAAAATTATTAACAAATTTGAAATTCATCTTGCATGTCAGGATTAGAAAAATCAAGTAAAAGTACCACTCCCGACAACGAGACTTGTTCCCGATTTACAAGATTAATTTTTAAAATGATTTTTTCGACTATCAAACCATACGGATGTTAAGGTATATCAATTTTAGTCATGTGAAAAAATTATTAACAAATTTGAAATTCATCGTGCATGTCAGGATTAGAAAAATTGATGAAGAATTCTCTTAATCTTTGGAGAAAGCAAAGGAAGATTTTTTATACTAAATAGTTTTGTATCCCAATGAATATTGGTATAATTTTTTAGTTATAGTTGTAATTCTTGTTGATGACTTTTGTATATTTAATATTAGTTTCAATTGTAAAATAACTATTGCATTACGACAAATACAATTTTATTTATATGTAAATAATTAGGTAAAAGTCACTCAACAATGATTAAAACCATTGTATGTATCATTGCACAAAAAGATTTTTTCAAATAAACTGTCTGTGATAATATGGGATAATTGTTTTTTAGTTAAGATATGGTTGAATAATTAAATGGACAATACTTTAAGAAGGAAACCATTGTTTGAGGAAGACTATAACAAATCTTTGAAAAATATAGAAACTGTTATCTGACAAGCTTGCTAGTAAATCATTGTATGTAACAAAGTAGAATAAAGGTTTTATTTATAAAATTGTTGTTGTTAAGTTTTCAAACAACTGTTTATATTATATTAATTGTTGTCCCTTCTATTTTTTAAGTAGTGCAAACTATTGTTGAACAATTATCCAGACAATATTTCAATAGAGAAACCGTTGTTTGAAGAGGAATGTAACAAAGGTTTGAAAAATTAAAAACTGTTGTTTGACAAGCATGCTAGAAAATCATTGTGTATATCATACTAGAATAAAGGTTTTATTCACAAAACTGTTGTTGTTAAGTTTTTAGATAATGGTCATGTTAAACCACCCGTTGTCTCTTTTATATTATAACATGTGTTATAAAACTGTTGTGAAGTCTTCTTCTAACTAGTGTTTAAACAACCGTTGTCTGGTATTCTATCACACGGGTCTGGTATTCTATCACACGAGTGTTGGATAGACAACGGAAACAATACATGTCACACAACGGTGCAAAACTTTGTATGATCGCTTATTTCTTGTAGTGTGTGAATATACATCTTTATGTGTGTATTTTATTGAAAAAAAGAAACACACATATGTCACTGCCTGTTTTTTATAAATTTGAGAAAAATAAATACGCATTTTCGATATGCGTATACGTGAATATTTTGGGCTGTATTCAACATTTTAAGACATTTTGGACAGTTGAATTCAAAAATAATATGTTTTTATTATTCTATCGTGTTATGAACAGTTAAAGTTATATGTTTTTTAAAATAATTATTAGGTTTATATATCATACTAGTATCTGTCTCAGAACCTTTAGCAGTTGAGTTATCTTATCGTGTTCAACTACAACATTATTTCAGTTAATTTGATTTAGTTATATGGTTGAATGAACAGGGCAGCTAAAGTAATCAATTACTCATAAACGAGCTTTAATGAAAGTTTATACACCAAAAAGAATAGAATTAGAGGACATCATTTAAACCAACAACAGTTCATAAGCAACGAACCTAAGTTATTTTGTCTTCTTCTCCTCGTGAAACACCATTTTCTTTATATTCGTTCCTAAATGTGTTAGAATCTCTTTAGTCATGTGTCTTCATATATGTAATATATGCCTGTACAGTGGGAAATGAATAATGCTTTACCTTTAAACGATAAACTTTGTAATTACTAATCTTTATCTGCACACCATCCTTTTGGGATCTTGAATTCCATTCTTTGAAAGTTTATGATTAAATGCCTCGCATATCTACGATATATACCCCTGCCATGTGCTACTTCCTCTTTTACTAATCATCCACATACAAATATCTAGAAATGATTAAAAAGAGTGAAAGAATAGGAATGATAGAAAGTTATCTTTTTTCTAGTTTGATTGAGTTAATCTTCCTCCAGTTTTAAAAAAATAATATATACTCTCTCCGTTCCAGTGAGTTGTTTATGTTGGGGGACCGGAATCAACACGTATTTTAAAACTCCCGTAAAACTATAAATAATTTTAAATATTTTTTCTTTTAAATAAAAATATAATATATAAAGAATTCACTGGACGACAGAGGGAGTAATAAATAAGATTATAACCTGAGAAGATTATTTATGATTATCACAAAAATCAATATGGAAGAAAATTTTATAAACAAAGTGTTTAGGGTTTCATAAATTAAATTAGCAGATATTGTCTGGGGACCATTTCATATACTCAATACTCTAACATTGCCTATTGATCACAAATCTATCTACTAAGTAATCACAACTTTACAATTTCTGAATTGGAAGCTGCATTGTACAGATTCTAAAGCTTTGGCTGGGATATAAGAACTCTACATATATAGTTGCATGTTACTTGTTGAAACATGTCATCTACATATGTCATCATCTCCCATCATCTGGCTAGGTGATCAGCATCTAGACCCATATAAATCTAAACATACCTCAATATGTATATGTCTCCAATATACGAAGGAATATGTGCTAGCTAGTCTGTCAACATATCTAGTTACAAATCTTTTTTCAACACGACTAGTTAAAAAATTCTTATTCCATTAGGTCTTACTTCAAATGATATATTTATATTAAAATTATAAAATAAAAATATATTCGGTTTAAAACAGTAATAGTTATTGTTAGTTATTGCTATTATTATTTAATTTCTTGTTATGGGCACTTTTTTTGCCAAATTAAAAATGAAAGATTGGATTATTTAATTTGGGGTTAAATTATATATAACTTATATATAGTAATATAATTAGTGCAAATAAATTTTCGTAATTGACTACATATTATTGTAATATAAACTATTAAAATATTCTTAATAAAATCTAGCTGAAACATAAAATTATTTATTTATTTCTTAATATATAATTATACAAGCTACCGCTTCCACCACAGATCAGCTTCAAGGCAATTAGGGTGTAATCTAGTCGAGCCACGGCGAACACTGCCTGGCTAGGTTTGAATTCGATTAAAATAGTTCAGGCATGAATTTGAGCTCGAACTCGACCGAGCCTTTAATTTCAAGTTCGAAACTCGGCTCGTAAAAAGTTTGGTAAATTCGAGTTCGGCTTGAAAACTCGAATAATGTCACTAAATATTAACAAAAACTCAAAATATGATCCGTTTAACTCCGGTTCGATTCCATAATAAATAATATATAATAAAATATTAAATATTTATATTAAAAATATTAAAAATAATAGAGACTCGATAAGGCTCGCGAACCTTACGAGTTGAGTAATTTGAAGCTTGAGCTCGGCTTCATTAAAAATTGGAAAAACTCGAGTTCGAGCTCGACTCAATTATTTTCAACCCGAATTCGAATTTTTTACGAGTCGAGTTCGAATTGCTCATGAACAATTTTGCTCATTTACGCCCCTAATAACAACTAATCATTGTTTCCCGATCCACTTTATACTATTATTATACTTCACTATTTGTGCATTATACAGTAGCAACAAATTATAGATTTAAGTGATTTACATGTAACAACTGTATAATCATTTATGATTTGATTTAATCATCATATAAATACACTTAACCTAAAAGTTTTTAATTTTATTTAATTATCACATGAATCCACACTTAACCTTATAATTTTGGACCGGAGTATTTCAAGTAGGTCATACACGAGATAAGGTACACAAACAAAAGTTTATTATCAGATAAAACATAAATTATGATGGTTTAATATACCTTTTATCACTAACATTTTTCTCTCTATATATACTAGGTTGTAGTAGAACCTCATAAACCAAACAAACTAGCTAGCAACGAGTTATAGCAAGATAAACTGATTAGTGACCCCATTTTATCATATCAGCTACTTTTCAAATGTATCCAAGTAAACCAGACCTTAAAAACATTGGGGCAGAAGGGTTTGCCATGTTGGATGAGTACCAATATGTTCAAGTATTGGGGAAGAATTTGTCAAGCTCTTCTATCAACTTGGTACAGAAACCAAGTACATATCTCAGCAGGTTTCTACTCGAAGTATGCCATGGCACCAAAAAAAGGACTGGCTTAATGATATGCCTCTGGCCGAGATTACTTCTCATTTGCCCATGCCTGCAGTTCCTCCACCCGAAGCCTTTGGGATGACTCGTGCTGAATATCGCTCATACATCTTGGAATGGCTTCGCAAGAGAGATGGGAAAGCTCCAGATGAAGGCAAGTTGGACAAGCTTTTCTCTGAGTATGGTGCTCCTCCAGTTTACCACAACAAGGGAAAGAGAAAGACTCGAGATTCTGCTCCTGTCGACGTTGATGATTCTGACTAATTTCTTTACCCGCCTTTTATGATGTTGAGGGGGAGAATTTTTACTTGTGTTTGTTTACTTGTGTTTGTTTATTTCAGACGATTGCTTCACCTGATTATGTTTCTTTTAAGACTTGGTTTTTGTTTGTGATGGTTTGATTTGGTAGCACTGGTTTATGTGCTGAATTATGTGATGGTTTATTCAATCTAATTTGATGTCTCATTTAATTAACTGTCTCATTTGATAATCCATAGGTTCCTTTGCATATTATTTTGATTATCATCTGATTGTTGCATATATACACTGTTATTATCTAACATGGTGCAACAGGTGATTTAAGTATTTTTGATAGGGGGAGCATAACACTTCTTTACCCTTGGCATCATCATAAAAGGGGGAGAATGTTAATCTGTGATTTCTGATGATGCATTGAAGAAGTCTACAACAAATCAGATTGTTAGTTAGTTATATAAGTATTAGAGTTTTGTTTAAATGTTAATTTAGTTAACTGGATAACCTTTGACTTATCTTTTCAAAACAAACTCTATCTTAGATAAACCTAACCTATTTCAAATTCCTTATCTCTCTCAGGTTTATCTCTTTCAAGAAACAAAACTAACGGATTACTTGTTTTACACATTCAAATATTTCAAACCTAATCTTATCTTTTATTATATTCAAAAGAGTTTGAAATACAATCTATCCGTTACATGTTTTCTATATATACTTGACTTGGTGTTTTTCAGAAACTACACAACTCTCTGCACTTTCCATCTTATATCTTTCTGAGAAAAACATCCTCTTAATTACATTCATTGATTATCCAGTTAATTAAAAGTTTATAGTCGAGTTGTAATCTTTCACATTATTATCTTTGTATTTGAAAGAAAGGTGTATTGTATCACTTGTCCCGGGTTGTGGGAATATTGATTACAAGATCAAGGCCAAGTAGTTGTGTGCTAGGTAGTTGTGTGCTAGGGAAAGGGTTCTTTCATTCAAGGCCAAGATTGTAATCAAGGAAAGTTTGTAAGTACTTTATTTAAGTGGATATAATACATTCTCTATGCTAGTTGGCATGGGGACTTGGATGTAGGCCATAGACTAGGTATAGGGGCCGAACCAAGTGAAAAGATTTGGTATTCTTGCATTAACATATTTCCAGCATTGCATGTTTATATTTCTGTAATTTACATTCTGCTGAATATATAGTGTCTGTCTCATTTAGATACAGTTTGTCTCATTTGCTAAGACAAAAGAGATTGTCTCATTCGTGAACAGTTGCACTTTAATTAATTCGATTGGGCCTACGAATTTCATTTGGTATCAGAGCAGGTGCATTTAATTCTCTTTTTAGTGTTTATTTTGCTAGAGATCCATGGCTCAACCAGATAGGTATTCAAACAATTATCCGCCATTGCTTCATGGTGCTGAAAACTACAATGACTGGAAGTTTCAGATGAAAATCTTTCTTCAGCGTGATGCTTTCGAATGGGATGCTGTAGAAAATGGTTTTACCATTCCCATGAAATAAGGGAAGCCAAAATCTCTCAAGGATCTTTCTCCTGAAGAAGTGAATGCAATGAACTCCAATGCTAAAGCTATGAATTCTCTTCCCAATGGCATGGTAGCTACAAAATTAAGAAAAGTATCAGCATGTACTACTGCCAAGCGGATCTGGGATACGATCAAAGTCAGCCACGAAGGCACGTCTAAGGTACGTGAAGTAAAATTAAATATGCTAATGAGTGACTATGAAGGTTTCGGGTTGGAAAGAGATGAAAGCGTTCGAGATGCTCAAGGGAGGTTTCTGACATTAATGAACTCTATCTCACTTCTAGAAAGGATCATTCCTCAATCTGAGATCAATAGGAAAATCCTCAGAGCAATGCCAAAGAAATTTGCTCCCAAGGTTACCATTCTGCAGGATTCGACACTACTTTCGACTATGGATACTCTAACACTGTTCAGTGAATTGGAAGAATTCAAGAACCAACTACGTAGATATGATGAAGAAGATGAAGCCCCTAGGAAAAAGACTCTAGCTCTTAATACAGATGCAGGTGATTCTTCTGAAGATTCTGATGAGGAGATTGCACTTCTCACTAAGAAGTTCCACAAATTTCTGGCCAAAAAGAATGCATCTAAACGACCCATGAAGTCTTCATTTCCAAAGAAAGAATTCAGACCTAGTTCAAGCAAGGAAGGCAAAAATAATCAAAACAAGGATGCATGCTTTGAGTGTGGAAAGAAAGGTCACTTCAAGAAAGATTGCTACAAGCTCAAAGCCAAAAAGAAAGCTTTACTCACATGGAGTGATGATGATTCTGAAGTGGAAATTGACTCAAACGATGAATTAGCTCAACTATGTTTTGCTGGACTTGAATCTGACTCTAATGACAATGATGAGGTACATATTGTTCAAATTAATAAAAATTCATATATATCTCAGGATGTACTAACCTTGCAGGCTCAAAATAGAAAGTTAAGAGAAAAGAATGCTTATCTTAAACAAGCATTGAGTGAGGTTCTCAATGAGGTTGATGATTCCATCAAAGATGAATCCTTAGTAGAAGAAAATAAGCTACTATCTGAGAAGGTCTCTAAACTGAAAGAAGAAGTCAACTACCTCAAGAATGAGATCGAGATGAAAGATGCATGTTTTGATGCATTAAAGAAGGAAACTTTTTCTGCCGAATCAAATGCATCTTCTGATTCTATAGTTCCTGAACTCAAGCAAAAGGTTGCCCAGCTGGAAACTGATCTAGCCAAATGTTTTCATGGAGAAGGAACCTTGAATGCTTTACTTGCCCAACAGAAATCTTCTCTTGACAAAGAAGGTTTGGGGTATGGATCAGCCAACAAGAAGAAAGTTTTTCAAAGTGGCTACAAAAGAACTCCTATGAAATACAAGATGCCTTATGAAAAATGTCAAGACTGTGGCAAATCTGGTCACACTAATTCTGCATCTCGGTTATGTGGTATTAAGGGCCACGATACTAACTCAGCAACTAGATCTAAATCTGTGCATAAATCTGTTAATATTGTTCAAATGTGGATTAAGAAATCTGACAGGCATTTGTATAAGATTTATGATACTAACATTCAAGGACCCAAAGTCATGTGGGTACCCAAGAGATAAAGGATCTTTTGCAGGTATGCTTTAAAGTCCATGTTCCTTGAAACAAGTGGATTATTGATAGCGGTTGCTCTTGTCACATGACTGGAGATAAATCAAAGTTTCTCTCATTAATCGCTAAAGAGGGAGGCTTAGTTACTCTTGGAGATTCCAATACCATACGTATTGTAGGTAAAGGTACCATAGGTAACGACAAGTTTGCTATTAACAATGTTCATTTAGTTGATGGTCTAAAGTATAATCTTATTAGTGTAAGTCAGTTAACTGATGTTGGTCATAGTGTTAAGTTTGATAAAGATGTTCGTTATATTGGTAATAAAGCTAACGAGTTTGCTTTAGTAGCCAAAAGAAAGGGAAACATCTTTGTGTTAGATTTTGATGAGCAGCAAGAAGAAATATGTCTAGCTACCGTTCAAGAACAACAGAATCTGTGGCATAGGCATCTTGGTCATGTTCATATGGATCTACTTCGAAAGATATCTTCACATGAGTTAGTTCGAGGCTTACCAAAGCTGAAATATAAGAAGACAGAGCCATGTTCAGCTTGCCAGCTTGGAAAATAGGTGAAAACTTCCTTTTCCTGCTAAGAATAAAGTATCAACTTCTGTTCCTTTGCAGTTGTTACATCTAGATCTTTTTGGTCCAGAAAGATATGTAAGTTTGGGAGGTAAGAATTATGCTTTCGTTATAGTAGATGATTACTCTCGTTTTACTTGGGTGTTATTCTTGCATACTAAATATGAAGCTTTTAGTGAATTCAAAGATCTTATTACTAACCTTGAGACTAAGTATTCTTTAAAGCTCAAGACTATTCGTAGTGATCATGGAGGAGAATTCGAGAAAGATTTCGTAACTTTCTGCAAATCTAGAGGCATTACTCATGAATTCTCTGCCCCACGTACTCCTCAACAAAACGGAGTTGTTGAACGCAAGAACATAACTCTACAGGAAACTGCTCGTACTCTTCTTCATGAAAGTAAACTGCCACGTAAATTCTGGGCAGAAGCGGTAAACACTTCCTGTTATGTGTTAAATAGAGTGCTTATTCGTCCTATTTTGCTTAAAACTCCTTATGAATTGCTTAAGAATAAAACGCCTAACATCAGTTATTTTCGAGTATTTGGTTCAAAATGTTTTATCTTAGATACACAGAACACTCGAGGAAAATTTGATGCTAAGTCTACGGAAGGAATTTTCTTGGGATATTCCACTACAAGCAAGGCTTATAGAGTTTATAATTCTATCAAGCTCAAAGTTGAAGAATCTATCAACATTGCATTTAATGAATCTGCCTTGAAGATATCTCAAATTGAAGAAGATGTTGCTGATCAACCGTCTCTTTCTCAAATGAGACAATCTCAATTTCAAAAGGGTCAAGCTTTTCAGGAAAAGTCAGATTGTCCAAGAACTCCTGATTCATCTATTTCTTCGGGAAATTTTCATGACTCTCCTCAGACTCCTGATCAATGGTCAAATGACTCTTTCACTTCTCAGCAAGGAAATTCTTCTCAGGAAGAAATGAGACAGTCTCATTCCAAGTCTCAGTCCCAATCAAAAGAGACAACTCATATTCCTTATCAAGCAGATAATTCTAATGAAGAAGAAATGAGTATTATCCAACTTCCAAAGTCTTCCAGGACAGTTAAGAATTATCCACCAGACAATCTCCTTACAGATTTGGATCAAGGAATCTCTACGCGAAGCAGGCTTCATAACTTATGTGCATTCCGTGCCTTTATTGCTGAATTTGAACCGAAAAATGCTCAAGAAGTTGTTGCAAATGAATGTTGGTCGGTTGCCATGCAAGAAGAATTGAACCAGTTCGAATGTTGTCAAGTCTGGGAACTTGTCTCTCCTCCTTCTAATGCAAAAGTCATAGGTACTCGTTTGGTTTTCAAGAACAAGAAGGATGAAGATGGTAACATTATTCGGAATAAAGCTCGTTTGGTGGCTCAGGGATACAACCAACAGGAAGGAATTGATTTCAACGAGACATATGCCCCTGTAGCTCGTCTCGAAGCTATTCGGATTCTAATGGCATTTGCAGCTCACAAAGGATTCAAGCTTTACCGAATGGATGTTAAAAGCGCATTTTTAAATGGTCATCTTAAGGAAGAAGTTTATTTGAAGCAGCCTCCAGGTTTCATTCATGAAAAATATCCACACTATGTCTATAAGCTCAAAAAGTATGTCTATGGATTGAGACAGTCCCCTCGATGTTGGTATGAGCGTCTCAGTCAGTTTTTGCTAAAGAATGGTTTCACTCGTGGTACACTCGATCCAACTCTCTTTATTTTTCATAAACGCCATCATTTTCTATTAGTACAGGTTTATGTAGATGATATTGTGTTTGGATCAACTGATGAATCTTTGTGTAAGTGGTTTTCTAACTACATGCATAAAGAATTTGATATGAGTTTAATGGGTGAATTGCAATATTTTCTAGGCTTGCAAATTAACCAATCTGCTGCAGGCATTTTCATACATCAAAGTAAGTATGTGAATGATTTGCTTAAGAGATTTGCATTAGAAAATATTTCTGCTAAAGCTACTCCGATGAGTACATCTGTCAAGCTCACTAAAGATGAACAAGGTACACCTGTAGACATTACTAAATATCGAGGTATGATCGGCTCGTTATTATATTTAACTGCTTCTCATCCTGATATTATGTATAGTGTTTGTCTTTGTGCTCGTTTTTAATCTCAACCGAAAGAATCTCATCTGAATGCAGTTAAACGGATTTTCAAGTATCTTAAGGGAACTAGAGATCTTGGAATATTTTATCCTAGTTCTACTTCTTTTAACTTAATTGGTTTTTCAGATGCTGACTATGCAGGGTCACAGGTTGATAGAAAAAGTACAAGTGGTGCGTGTGAATAGTTAGGTGATTGTTTGGTTGCATGGCACAGTAAAAAGCAAACATCTATAGCTCTTTCTACTGCTGAAGAAGAATACATTGCAGCTGATAATTGCCGTGCTCAAATTTTGTGGATGCAACAAACATTACAGGATTTTGGTCTTTCTTATACAAATATTCCAATTTATTGTGATAATACCTCTGCTATTAATATTTCTAAAAATCCTGTTATGCATTCTCGTACTAAGCACATTGATGTTCGTCACCATTTTCTGCGAGATAATGTCTCAAAAGGTAATATTGAGTTAATTTATATCTCAACTGATAAGCAAAGAGCAGATATTTTCACCAAGCCTTTAGGTGAAGACCATTTTTGTCTTATGAGACGTGAACTTGGTATGTGCACTATCTCTCACTAATTTATTTTTACATCCCTGCATGCATACTATTTAGTTTATTTATATCAATTATTTGCATAATTCATCTTTGTGACTGAAATTGCATAATTGAGTGTTTAATTATTTGATTAATTTAAATATTGATTTGTCTATGGAATTTATTGATGGATTTTTGTGAATTAATTGACGTGTTTAGTTTAATTAGTTTGCGTGTTTCAGTCTTAATTATATAATTTATATGTAATTATTTGATGGGACTCTTGAACTTTGGAACTGAACCGAGTTGCATGCATTTTCCTTCAAGTCTTTCACTTTGATTTGACTACTCCATCTGTTTCTTCTCAATCTCTGTGCGTCTCCTCGTTTTTTGAGATACACTCCACCTTTCTACTTCTATCTCACTTCTAACTCTTCATATTCTTCTCTTGTTCTATTTAATCTCAACTTCTTTTTCTTTTCCTCTTTCCAAACATTTCTCTTCCTCTTCAACAATGTCGACCCCTAATACTCGATCCAAATTTAAACCCGCTAAAACCCCTAACCCATCATCTTCTTCTCTTAAACGCCAAAGAACTAATCCCGATACCTCTACTCCAATGTCACCCGAAAAATCTTCTCAGCCTAAGATCGTGTCAAAACCCATTCTTAAAGAACGTATTTGTGATCTTGTTTTTCTTCAGCGAGTGGGTGTTATTGATTTGTTCTCCACTCTCGGTTGTGAATCTCTTTTATCCCCACCAGTTGTTATTTACCCTTCTTTGGTCCGGGAATTTTATTCTAATTTCTCGATGATGAAGGAGGATATGGTTTATTCTGAGGTTCAAGGTGTTCCAATTGTGTTCAATGCTAACTTGTTGTCTCGAGTTTGTGGTATCTCGTGCTCCGGTGTCTGTCCGTATACCACGCATGCAGCTTTCATGGAGTTTCCAGGACTACAGTATGAAGAACAACTGAAAGTGATTCTTGGTGAAAACTTTGTCGGTACCTCTCTTAAGCCCATGGTACATGATTTTACTCCACTTGCTTTATTGCTTTTTAAATTGTTTCATACAAATCTTTTGCCTCATAAGAGTGGTCGTGACCGTGTCACTTATCAAGATGTTGTTTTAATTTCGGTTTTCATGACTAAAACTCCTTGTGATATTGCTTCATTGATTATCAAGTACATGAGTCATTGTGCGTCTCATGAGTCTACGAACTTGTCCTTTCCTGATTTGTTGACAAAGATCTTTAGACATTTTTCTATTATTTATGATGATGATAACACTGGGCCAGTGTCTACTATGTTTGATCTGTCTGTCCTGTCTGCTAATAATATTGAGATTATTGAGTCTGGTGTTCTTATTTTTGGTGAGGGTCATAAGTTGTTTGGTTCGTTTCCTGAGTCTCCTCACTATATGTCTGATCCTGATCAAGAGGACTCTGTTTTATTGAAATCGTTGTTGTCAAAAGTTTCTGAAAACAACAATCTCTTGGAGTCTCTTAAAACTCAGTTTGCTTCTATCGAGTCTTTGGCATCCCTGAATTCACAAGTCAGTATGATGCGTGCCTCCTATGAGATATTTAATAAGTCTGTCACTGCTTTTCTTGAATCAATAAATGCCAAGTTGGAGATCTTACATGTCCATGATAAGAAGGTGAGTAGGGCTATAGATTTTGAGTTTGGTGCGCTTCATGAGGGCATGATTACCACTGCCAAGGCTTGGGAGGAAGAATTTGTCAAGCTCTTCTATCTACTTGGTACAGAAACCAAGTACATATCTCAGCAGGTTTCTACTCGAAGTATGCCATGGCACCAAAAAAAGGACTGGCTTGGTGATATGACTCTGGCCGAGATTACTTCTCCTTTGCCCATGCCTGCAGTTCCTCCACCCGAAGCCTTTGGGATGACTCGTGCTGAATATCGCTCATACATCTTGGAATGGCTTCGCGAGAGAGATGGGAAAGCTCCAGATGAAGGCAAGTTGGACAAGCTTTTCTCTGAGTATGGTGCTCCTCCAGTTTACTACAACAAGGGAAAGAGAAAGACTCGAGATTCTGCTCCTGTCGACGTTGATGATTCTGACTAATTTCTTTACCCGCCTTTTATGATGTTGAGGGGGAGAATTTTTACTTGCGTTTGTTTACTTGTGTTTGTTTGCTTCAGACGATTGCTTCACCTGATTATGTTTCTTTTAAGACTTGGTTTTTGTTTGTGATGGTTTGATTTGGTAGCACTGGTTTATGTGTTGAATTATGTGATGGTTTATTCAATCTAATTTGCTGTCTCATTTACTTAACTGTCTCATTTGATAATCCATAGGTTCCTTTGCATATAATTTGATTATCATCTGATTATTGCATATATACACTGTTATTATCTAACATGGTCCAACAGGTGATTTAAGTATTTTTGATAGGGGGAGCATAACACTTCTTTACCCTTGGCATCATCATAAAAGGGGAAGAATGTTAATCTGTGATTTCTGATGATGCATTGAAGAAGTCTACAACAAATCAGATTGTTAGATAGTTATATAAGTATTAGAGTTTTGTTTAAATGTTAACTTAGTTAACTGGATAACCTTTGACTTATCTTTTCAAAACAAACTCTACCTTAGATAAACCTAACCTATTTCAAATTCCTTATCTCTCTCAGGTTTATCTCTTTTAAGAAATAAAACTAACGGATTACTTGTTTTACACATTCAAATATTTCAAACCTAATCTTATATTTTATTACATTCAAAAGAGTTTGAAATACAATCTATCCGTTACATGTTTTCTATATATACTTGACTTGGTATTTTTCAGAAACTACACAACTCTCTGCAATTTCCATCTTATATCTTTCTGAAAAAAACATCCTCTTAATTACATTCATTGATTATCCAGTTAATTAAGAGTTTATAGTCGAGTTGTAATCTTTCACATTATTATCTTTGTATTTGAAAGAAAGGTGTATTGTATCACTTGTCCTAGGTTGTGGGAATATTGATTACAAGATTAAGGCCAAGTAGCTGTGTGCTAGGTAGCTGTGTGCTAGGGAAAGGGTTCTTTCATTCAGGGCCAAGATTGTAATCAAGGAAAGTTTGTAAGTACTTTATTTAAGTGGATATAATCCATTCTCTATGCTAGTTGGCATGGGGACTTGGTTGTAGGCCATAGACTAGGTATAGGGGCCGAACCAAGTGAAAAGATTTGGTGTTCTTGCATTAACATATTTCCAGCATTGCATGTTTATATTTCTGCAATTTACATTCTGCTGAATTTATAGTGTCTGTCTCATTTAGATACAGTTTGTCTCATTTGCTAAGACAAAAGAGACTGTCTCATTCGTGAACAGTTGCACTTTAATTAATTTGATTGGGCCTATAATTTCAGAAAAGGCCTATTACAGCCACAACCTCCAAAACAACATGATCAATATATGCATATGTATCAGCGCAAACCACAGAAACCACATGTTTATCAGGTGCTTGTTCCTGCTGGTGAGGACAAGGCCACGGTGACAGCTACTATCGATTGCTACGAGGCAGCCAAGCTTTTCAGTGGCACGGTGATTGTGGATTATCCGAACGCCAAGAAGCTCCCTGTGCCTAGATATGGCTGATTAGTTAGGTTAAATTAATAACTAGCTAGAAGTAGCTAGGGGCATATTATTATTATCTATATAGTATGCAGTGGTGCAGTACATAGTACTTGTCCGCAGTCCTTGCATGCGTCACGCATGTACTTGTTTGTGGATTGAGTATAAATTGCATATGTTTACAATTGACAATATCTATATGTGTGTCCGCTCTGGTGACCTGCTTTATATTTTCATCGTCTCGGGTTCACTTTGTTTTGATGTAATTGATAATTTTAGAGATATGATGCGAACATTAAATTTTATTACAATCAAACTAGAGTTTATATATACCCTAATATATATATATATATAATAATAATATTAATAATAATATATATATATATATATTAACATCCCCTCAAACTCACAATACTATAGTATTGAGTATTGAGAGTTTGTCAGATAAGAAACGAAATCGAGAAATCGAGTGAGCCTTCGTAAAAATAGCAGCAATATAAAGCGAAAAAGGAACAAAAGGCAATGAGATAGTGCCTTACAGATGATGGCGAGTAAGACGACCATCAATTTCAATATATTTAGTGCGCTCATGAAATATCGAATTATATGCAATATGAATTGCACTCTTATAATCACAATATAATGGAGTGGAACGAAGAAGGCAAATACCCAAATTTACAAATAAGTGACGTAATCAAACAGTCTCATAAGTAGTAGAAGCCATGGCACGATACTCAGTTTCTACAGATGATCTCGAAATACCATCGTATTTTTTACTCTTCCATGAAATAAGAAAATAATCAAGAAAAATATAAAAACCAATTGTGTATTTACGATCCTCGGGATCGCCAACCCAATCAACATCATTATAAGCACGCAACTCAAAAGATGAGGTAGAAGAAGATAAAATAAACTCTGAAATTGAATTCCACGAAAATACCTGAGAATACAAATAATTGTAGCCCATTTTACGGTAGTATAAAAAATGACAAATTGACTAATTATATGAACACCATGTGCAATATCCGGACGAGTAACAGTGAGATAAACAAGACTACCAATAATTGTGCGATATTATAAAGTAGGATCGGCCAAGGGAAGACCATCAGATGAAGAATATCTAACATTCATCTTTAAAGCAGTTTTTACAGTTTTGTTATCAGTAAAACATGCACGGTCAAGTAAATCAGCAATGTACCTAGATCGACACAAAAGATACTCCTTTGGTGAGCTAGCAGTAGCAACCTCAATTTGCAAAAAGTAATGTGGTAAACTCAAATCTTTCATAGTAAAATAACGAGTCAACTCACGTTTCAATGACTCAATATCATCATAATTATTTCCAGTAATAATTATATTATCAACATATAAAGACAATAGAATTTACGACTCGTAAATCGTAGTTACTAATAAATATTTTCTGATTTTTTTGATAGTCATCAATTAAAAGGAGCAATTTTCTCTGAAATAAGGAATGGGAGAAGTTATAGTGCAAATCACTTAGTCATCTAATCACTACAAACATCTGAAACTTGTAAGTTGATCTGACCAACTCAGTAGTAAACGTGAGATGTTCACAGGTTCCTAACATTCAACTCATGTGCAGCGAAAATCCTTCGTTTCTTTTAGTGAATTTATATTTTACTTTTTTTTAGAAAAACACTCGTAATTGGTGATATATATAATTGAAGTTATATTATCATAGAAATACAATTTATTTTTTCTAATATACTGAGCACCGGGAAAAAGTTATTTTTTCAAAACATTCCGACAAAGAAGCGAATGTATGTAGTTGGAGTTGAACATGCAAGTCTATGCGTATGTTTAGATCACGAGATTTCTTCCCGATTTAACGAGAATGCATTTTTAATACAAAGTAATAATAAAATCATATTCTCAATCTTGTTATCAGTTGAAATTCAATAATACTATTCATCAAATTGACATCTTTCAAATTGCATCTAACTGCTTTCAATTATTAAGGGACATAGCCAGAAATATACCACAGCACCAAGACTGTGTTGAATAAATATATTTTTTCCGTATAAGATAAATGACCGTAAATGCGAATTTGACCAAATTTCAAAAGTAAATAAATTGTTTTAGGTGATTTCATCTCAATTTTTCTATTTATTGTTGACGTATTTGAGTGATTGAATAAAATTAATAAAGTGGAAACAAGTCAACAAGAACAAATCACTAAAATACTATAAAATACTATAAAAAAAGGGAGCAAAAATCTAGTTGAAGCGAAACAAAACAAAATATATATTCCAGGAAACTTTAATGATCGGTAGAATTCAAAAGCTCGACTTTATAATTAAAGGTACCTGGACGCTAGATGAGCGTTATCACCTGCACTGCAACTCACTGCTTTTTGGATCGACCAAATATATTTACAAATATAGTTAATTTTATTATTCCGTGTCTAAATAAAATTGTACTCGAGTAATCAAATACTCATAAACAAGCTTAGATGAAAGTTTATACACCAAAAAGAAGAGAATCGCTTTAAACCAACAATAGCTCATAATTAACCAACAAATTAACACAAGTTATCTTGTTTTCTTCTCCTCGTCAGCGTTACAAATTTCGGAAATCGAAACTATTCAGTTGAGATACCGATTTACGATTTATCGGATGATTTTTAAAAAATCAGATGAATAATCAGTGATTTATCGAAAATCGGACAAATATTTTTGACCGATTTTTAAGTGATTTAAAAAATCGGTCGATTTTTATAACAGAGCTACTCGAAACACCTTTTTCTTTATATTTGTTCCTAAATGTGTTAGAATCTCTTTAGTCATGTGTCTCCATATATGTAATATATGCCTGTATAGTGGGAAATGAATAATGCTTTTACCTTTAAAAGATAAACTTTTAAGACATTTTGGACAGTTGGATTCAAAAATAATATGTTTTTATTATTCTATCGTGTTATGAACAGTTAAAGTTATATGTTTTTTAAAATAATTATTAGGTTTATATATCATACGAGTATCTGTCTCAGAACCTTTAGCAGTTGAGTTATCTTATCGTGTTCAACTACAACATTATTTCAGTTAATTTGATTTAGTTATATGGTTGAATGAACAGGGCAGCTAAAGTAATCAATTACTCATAAACGAGCTTTAATGAAAGTTTATACACCAAAAAGAAGATAATTAGAGGACATCATTTAAACCAACAACAGTTCATAAGCAACGAACCTAAGTTATTTTGTCTTCTTCTCCTCGTGAAACACCATTTTCTTTATATTCGTTCCTAAATGTGTTAGAATCTCTTTAGTCATGTGTCTTCATATATGTAATATATGCCTGTATAGTGGGAAATGAATAATGCTTTTACATTTCTTAGTAAATTATGATGGTTTCAATTATTTATATGCTAAATATTTGATTTATGTACATGTATAATCATTATTAACATCTAGTGAGATATTTGATTACTTAAATAACATGCATTTATAATTATTCAAAAATTAAAATTATGTAATAAATAAATTCCTATAATTTATATATGCTATTCACATTATCACTGACAAGCAATCCATATCTATTTTTTACGCAACCGGGTATCAATCATGGTTGTAACATAAAAATGAATTATATATTTTTAAGACTTATTATTGATATTCATGATTTTTTTCAAGAATTCGAAAGAAAAATTGTATTTATATCGTTATTTAAACTGTTTTTAAGTTTCTTTCATTACGACTCTAATATTTCTTCATATAATAATTTGATAACATTTTATACTATTCTTCTAAAATTATAAAAATTCAGTTCGATAAAGTTTTATAAATATCAGTTGAACTGGTTAATTCCTTCAAATTATTGAACAATATATGTTTTTTTCCTTAAATAATATAAAATGCTTTGAATCAAATGCTACGATATTTTATAGATATAACTTTTGTTTGAATAATTCAAAATATTAAAATAATTCAAAATATTTGTACAATATTATCTTGATCAATGAATATTGTTGATCTAAAAGAATTCTTTTTAAAAAGTTAATAGTTTTTTTAAAGTGAAAAATGAAAAATAAATCGATTTAACACAAGTTATTTTGTCTTCTTCTCCTCGTGAAACACCATTTTCTTTATATTCGTTCCTAAATGTGTTAGAATCTCTTTAGTCATGTGTCTCCATATATGTAATATATGCCTGTATAGTGGGAAATGAATAATGCTTTTACCTTTAAAAGATAAACTTTGTAATTACTAATCTTTATCTGCACACCATCCTTTTGGGATCTTGAATTCCATTCTTTGAAAGTTTATGATTAAATGCCTCGCATATCTACGATATATACCCCTGCCATGTGCTACTTCCTCTTTTACTAATCATCCACATACAAATATCTAGAAATGATTAAAAAGAGTGAAAGAATAGGAATGATAGAAAGTTATCTTTTTTCTAGTTTGATTGAGTTAATCTTCCTCCAGTTTTAAAAAAATAATATATACTCTCTCCGTTCCAGTGAGTTGTTTATGTTGGGGGACCGGAATCAACACGTATTTTAAAACTCCCGTAAAACTATAAATAATTTTAAATATTTTTTCTTTTAAATAAAAATATAATATATAAAGAATTCACTGGACGACGGAGGGAGTAATAAATAAGATTATAACCTGAGAAGATTATTTATGATTATCACAAAAATCAATATGGAAGAAAATTTTATAAACAAAGTGTTTAGGGTTTCATAAATTAAATTAGCAGATATTGTCTGGGGACCATTTCATATACTCAATACTCTAACATTGCCTATTGATCACAAATCTATCTACTAAGTAATCACAACTTTACAATTTCTGAATTGGAAGCTGCATTGTACAGATTCTAAAGCTTTGGCTGGGATATAAGAACTCTACATATATAGTTGCATGTTACTTGTTGAAACATGTCATCTACATATGTCATCATCTCCCATCATCTGGCTAGGTGATCAGCATCTAGACCCATATAAATCTAAACATACCTCAATATGTATATGTCTCCAATATACGAAGGAATATGTGCTAGCTAGTCTGTCAACATATCTAGTTACAAATCTTTTTTCAACACGACTAGTTAAAAAATTCTTATTCCATTAGGTCTTACTTCAAATGATATATTTATATTAAAATTATAAAATAAAAATATATTCGGTTTAAAACAGTAATAGTTATTGTTAGTTATTGCTATTATTATTTAATTTCTTGTTATGGGCACTTTTTTTGCCAAATTAAAAATGAAAGATTGGATTATTTAATTTGGGGTTAAATTATATATAACTTATATATAGTAATATAATTAGTGCAAATAAATTTTCGTAATTGACTACATATTATTGTAATATAAACTATTAAAATATTCTTAATAAAATCTAGCTGAAACATAAAATTATTTATTTATTTCTTAATATATAATTATACAAGCTACCGCTTCCACCACAGATCAGCTTCAAGGCAACTAGGGTGTAATCTAGTCGAGCCACGGCGAACACTGCCTGGCTAGGTTTGAATTCGATTAAAATAGTTCAGGCATGAATTTGAGCTCGAACTCGACCGAGCCTTTAATTTCAAGTTCGAAACTCGGCTCGTAAAAAGTTTGGTAAATTCGAGTTCGGCTTGAAAACTCGAATAATGTCACTAAATATTAACAAAAACTCAAAATATGATCCGTTTAACTCCGGTTCGATTCTATAATAAATAATATATAATAAAATATTAAATATTTATATTAAAAATATTAAAAATAATAGAGACTCGATAAGGCTCGCGAACCTTACAAGTTGAGTAATTTGAAGCTTGAGCTCGGCTTCATTGAAAATTGGAAAAACTCGAGTTCGAGCTCGACTCAATTATTTTCAACCCGAATTCGAATTTTTTACGAGTCGAGTTCGAATTGCTCATGAACAATTTTGCTCGTTTACGCCCCTAATAACAACTAATCATTGTTTCCCGATCCACTTTATACTATTATTATACTTCACTATTTGTGCATTATACAGTAGCAACAAATTATAGATTTAAGTGATTTACATGTAACAGCTGTATAATCATTTATGATTTGATTTAATCATCATATAAATACACTTAACCTAAAAGTTTTTAATTTTATTTAATTATCACATGAATCCACACTTAACCTTATAATTTTGGACCGGAGTATTTCAAGTAGGTCATACACGAGATAAGGTACACAAACAAAAGTTTATTATCAGATAAAACATAAATTATGATGGTTTAATATACCTTTTATCACTAACATTTCTCTCTCTATATATACTAGGTTGTCGTAGAACCTCATAAACCAAACAAACTAGCTAGCAACGAGTTATAGCAAGATAAACTGATTAGTGACCCCATTTTATCATATCAGCTACTTTTCAAATGTATCCAAGTAAACCAGACCTTAAAAACATTGGGGCAGAAGGGTTTGCCATGTTGGATGAGTACCAATATGTTCAAGTATTGGGGAAGAATTTGTCAAGCTCTTCTATCAACTTGGTACAGAAACCAAGTACATATCTCAGCAGGTTTCTACTCGAAGTATGCCATGGCACCAAAAAAAGGACTGGCTTAATGATATGCCTCTGGCCGAGATTACTTCTCCTTTGCCCATGCCTGCAGTTCCTCCACCCGAAGCCTTTGGGATGACTCGTGCTGAATATCGCTCATACATCTTGGAATGGCTTCGCAAGAGAGATGGGAAAGCTCCAGATGAAGGCAAGTTGGACAAGCTTTTCTCTGAGTATGGTGCTCCTCCAGTTTACCACAACAAGGGAAAGAGAAAGACTCGAGATTCTGCTCCTGTCGACGTTGATGATTCTGACTAATTTCTTTACCCGCCTTTTATGATGTTGAGGGGGAGAATTTTTACTTGTGTTTGTTTACTTGTGTTTGTTTATTTCAGACGATTGCTTCACCTGATTATGTTTCTTTTAAGACTTGGTTTTTGTTTGTGATGGTTTGATTTGGTAGCACTGGTTTATGTGCTGAATTATGTGATGGTTTATTCAATCTAATTTGATGTCTCATTTAATTAACTGTCTCATTTGATAATTCATAGGTTCCTTTGCATATTATTTTGATTATCATCTGATTGTTGCATATATACACTGTTATTATCTAACATGGTGCAACAGGTGATTTAAGTATTTTTGATAGGGGGAGCATAACACTTCTTTACCCTTGGCATCATCATAAAAGGGGGAGAATGTTAATCTGTGATTTCTGATGATGCATTGAAGAAGTCTACAACAAATCAGATTGTTAGTTAGTTATATAAGTATTAGAGTTTTGTTTAAATGTTAATTTAGTTAACTGGATAACCTTTGACTTATCTTTTCAAAACAAACTCTATCTTAGATAAACCTAACCTATTTCAAATTCCTTATCTCTCTCAGGTTTATCTCTTTCAAGAAACAAAACTAACGGATTACTTGTTTTACACATTCAAATATTTCAAACCTAATCTTATCTTTTATTATATTCAAAAGAGTTTGAAATACAATCTATCCGTTACATGTTTTCTATATATACTCGACTTGGTGTTTTTCAGGAACTACACAACTCTCTGCACTTTCCATCTTATATCTTTCTGAGAAAAATATCCTCTTAATTACATTCATTGATTATCCAGTTAATTAAAAGTTTATAGTCGAGTTGTAATCTTTCACATTATTATCTTTGTATTTGAAAGAAAGGTGTATTGTATCACTTGTCCCGGGTTGTGGGAATATTGATTACAAGATCAAGGCCAAGTAGTTGTGTGCTAGGTAGTTGTGTGCTAGGGAAAGGGTTCTTTCATTCAAGGCCAAGATTGTAATCAAGGAAAGTTTGTAAGTACTTTATTTAAGTGGATATAATACATTCTCTATGCTAGTTGGCATGGGGACTTGGATGTAGGCCATAGACTAGGTATAGGGGCCGAACCAAGTGAAAAGATTTGGTGTTCTTGCATTAACATATTTCCAGCATTGCATGTTTATATTTCTGTAATTTATATTCTGCTGAATATATAGTGTCTGTCTCATTTAGATACAGTTTGTCTCATTTGCTAAGACAAAAGAGATTGTCTCATTCGTGAACAGTTGCACTTTAATTAATTCGATTGGGCCTACGAATTTCATTTGGTATCAGAGCAGGTGCATTTAATTCTCTTTTTAGTGTTTATTTTGCTAGAGATCCATGGCTCAACCAGATAGGTATTCAAACAATTATCCGCCATTGCTTCATGGTGCTGAAAACTACAATGACTGGAAGTTTCAGATGAAAATCTTTCTTCAGCGTGATGCTTTCGAATGGGATGCTGTAGAAAATGGTTTTACCATTCCCATGAAATAAGGGAAGCCAAAATCTCTCAAGGATCTTTCTCCTGAAGAAGTGAATGCAATGAACTCCAATGCTAAAGCTATGAATTCTCTTCCCAATGGCATGGTAGCTACAGAATTAAGAAAAGTATCAGCATGTACTACTGCCAAGCGGATCTGGGATACGATCAAAGTCAGCCACGAAGGCACGTCTAAGGTACGTGAAGTAAAATTAAATATGCTAATGAGTGACTATGAAGGTTTCGGGTTGGAAAGAGATGAAAGCGTTCGAGATGCTCAAGGGAGGTTTCTGACATTAATGAACTCTATCTCACTTCTAGAAAGGATCATTCCTCAATCTGAGATCAATAGGAAAATCCTCAGAGCAATGCCAAAGAAATTTGCTCCCAAGGTTACCATTCTGCAGGATTCGACACTACTTTCGACTATGGATACTCTAACACTGTTCAGTGAATTGGAAGAATTCGAGAACCAACTACGTAGATATGATGAAGAAGATGAAGCCCCCAGGAAAAAGACTCTAGCTCTTAATGCAGATGCAGGTGATTCTTCTGAAGATTCTGATGAGGAGATTGCACTTCTCACTAAGAAGTTCCACAAATTTCTGGCCAAAAAGAATGCATCTAAACGACCCATGAAGTCTTCATTTCCAAAGAAAGAATTCAGACCTAGTTCAAGCAAGGAAGGCAAAAATAATCAAAACAAGGATGCATGCTTTGAGTGTGGAAAGAAAGGTCACTTCAAGAAAGATTGCTACAAGCTCAAAGCCAAAAAGAAAGCTTTACTCACATGGAGTGATGATGATTCTGAAGTGGAAATTGACTCAAACGATGAATTAGCTCAACTATGTTTTGCTGGACTTGAATCTGACTCTAATGACAATGATGAGGTACATATTGTTCAAATTAATAAAAATTCATATATATCTCAGGATGTACTAACCTTGCAGGCTCAAAATAGAAAGTTAAGAGAAAAGAATGCTTATCTTAAACAAGCATTGAGTGAGGTTCTCAATGAGGTTGATGATTCCATCAAAGATGAATCCTTAGTAGAAGAAAATAAGCTACTATCTGAGAAGGTCTCTAAACTGAAAGAAGAAGTCAACTACCTTAAGAATGAGATCGAGATGAAAGATGCATGTCTTGATGCATTAAAGAAGGAAACTTTTTCTGCCGAATCAAATGCATCTTCTGATTCTATAGTTCCTGAACTCAAGCAAAAGGTTGCCCAGCTGGAAACTGATCTAGCCAAATGTTTTCATGGAGAAGGAACCTTGAATGCTTTACTTGCCCAACAGAAATCTTCTCTTGACAAAGAAGGTTTGGGGTATGGATCAGCCAACAAGAAGAAAGTTTTTCAAAGTGGCTACAAAAGAACTCCTATGAAATACAAGATGCCTTATGAAAAATGTCAAGACTGTGGCAAATCTGGTCACACTAATTCTGCATCTCGGTTATGTGGTATTAAGGGCCACGATACTAACTCAGCAACTAGATCTAAATCTGTGCATAAATCTGTTAATATTGTTCAAATATGGATTAAGAAATCTGACAGGCATTTGTATAAGATTTATGATACTAACATTCAAGGACCCAAAGTCATGTGGGTACCTAAGAGATAAAGGATCTTTTGCAGGTATGCTTTAAAGTCCATGTTCCTTGAAACAAGTGGATTATTGATAGCGGTTGATCTTGTCACATGACTGGAGATAAATCAAAGTTTCTCTCATTAATCGCTAAAGAGGGAGGCTTAGTTACTCTTGGAGATTCCAATACCATACGTATTGTAGGTAAAGGTACCATAGGTAACGACAAGTTTGCTATTAACAATGTTCATTTAGTTGATGGTCTAAAGTATAATCTTATTAGTGTAAGTCAGTTAACTGATGTTGGTCATAGTGTTAAGTTTGATAAAGATGTTCGTTATATTGGTAATAAAGCTAACGAGTTTGCTTTAGTAGCCAAAAGAAAGGGAAACATCTTTGTGTTAGATTTTGATGAGCAGCAAGAAGAAATATGTCTAGCTACCGTTCAAGAACAACAGAATCTGTGGCATAGGCATCTTGGTCATGTTCATATGGATCTACTTCGAAAGATATCTTCACATGAGTTAGTTCGAGGCTTACCAAAGCTGAAATATAAGAAGACAGAGCCATGTTCAGCTTGCCAGCTTGGAAAATAGGTGAAAACTTCCTTTTCCTGCTAAGAATAAAGTATCAACTTCTGTTCCTTTGCAGTTGTTACATCTAGATCTTTTTGGTCCAGAAAGATATGTAAGTTTGGGAGGTAAGAATTATGCTTTCGTTATAGTAGATGATTACTCTCGTTTTACTTGGGTGTTATTCTTGCATACTAAATATGAAGCTTTTAGTGAATTCAAAGATCTTATTACTAACCTTGAGACTAAGTATTCTTTAAAGCTCAAGACTATTCGTAGTGATCATGGAGGAGAATTCGAGAAAGATTTCGTAACTTTCTGCAAATCTAGAGGCATTACTCATGAATTCTCTGCCCCACGTACTCCTCAACAAAACGGAGTTGTTGAACGCAAGAACATAACTCTACAGGAAACTGCTCGTACTCTTCTTCATGAAAGTAAACTGCCACGTAAATTCTGGGCAGAAGCGGTAAACACTTCCTGTTATGTGTTAAATAGAGTGCTTATTCGTCCTATTTTGCTTAAAACTCCTTATGAATTGCTTAAGAATAAAACGCCTAACATCAGTTATTTTCGAGTATTTGGTTCAAAATGTTTTATCTTAGATACACAGAACACTCGAGGAAAATTTGATGCTAAGTCTACGGAAGGAATTTTCTTGGGATATTCCACTACAAGCAAGGCTTATAGAGTTTATAATTCTATCAAGCTCAAAGTTGAAGAATCTATCAACATTGCATTTAATGAATCTGCCTTGAAGATATCTCAAATTGAAGAAGATGTTGCTGATCAACCGTCTCTTTCTCAAATGAGACAATCTCAATTTCAAAAGGGTCAAGCTTTTCAGGAAAAGTCAGATTGTCCAAGAACTCCTGATTCATCTATTTCTTCGGGAAATTTTCATGACTCTCCTCAGACTCCTGATCAATGGTCAAATGACTCTTTCACTTCTCAGCAAGGAAATTCTTCTCAGGAAGAAATGAGACAGTCTCATTCCAAGTCTCAGTCCCAATCAAAAGAGACAACTCATATTCCTTATCAAGCAGATAATTCTAATAAAGAAGAAATGAGTATTATCCAACTTCCAAAGTCTTCCAGGACAGTTAAGAATTATCCACCAGACAATCTCCTTACAGATTTGGATCAAGGAATCTCTACGCGAAGCAGGCTTCATAACTTATGTGCATTCCGTGCCTTTATTGCTGAATTTGAATCGAAAAATGCTCAAGAAGTTGTTGCAAATGAATGTTGGTCGGTTGCCATGCAAGAAGAATTGAACCAGTTCGAATGTTGTCAAGTCTGGGAACTTGTCTCTCCTCCTTCTAATACAAAAGTCATAGGTACTCGTTGGGTTTTCAAGAACAAGAAGGATGAAGATGGTAACATTATTCGGAATAAAGCTCGTTTGGTGGCTCAGGGATACAACCAACAGGAAGGAATTGATTTCAACGAGACATATGCCCCTGTAGCTCGTCTCGAAGCTATTCGTATTCTAATGGCATTTGCAGCTCACAAAGGATTCAAGCTTTACCAAATGGATGTTAAAAGCGCATTTTTAAATGGTCATCTTAAGGAAGAAGTTTATTTGAAGCAGCCTCCAGGTTTCATTCATGAAAAATATCCACACTATGTCTATAAGCTCAAAAAGTATGTCTATGGATTGAGACAGTCCCCTCGATGTTGGTATGAGCGTCTCAGTCAGTTTTTGCTAAAGAATGGTTTCACTCGTGGTACACTCGATCCAACTCTCTTTATTTTTCATAAACGCCATCATTTTCTATTAGTACAGGTTTATGTAGATGATATTGTGTTTGGATCAACTGATGAATCTTTGTGTAAGTGGTTTTCTAACTACATGCATAAAGAATTTGATATGAGTTTAATGGGTGAATTGCAATATTTTCTAGGCTTGCAAATTAACCAATCTGCTGCAGGCATTTTCATACATCAAAGTAAGTATGTGAATGATTTGCTTAAGAGATTTGCATTAGAAAATATTTCTGCTAAAGCTACTCCGATGAGTACATCTGTCAAGCTCACTAAAGATGAACAAGGTACACCTGTAGACATTACTAAATATCGAGGTATGATCGGCTCGTTATTATATTTAACTGCTTCTCATCCTGATATTATGTATAGTGTTTGTCTTTGTGCTCGTTTTTAATCTCAACCGAAAGAATCTCATCTGAATGCAGTTAAACGGATTTTCAAGTATCTTAAGGGAACTAGAGATCTTGGAATATTTTATCCTAGTTCTACTTCTTTTAACTTAATTGGTTTTTCAGATGCTGACTATGCAGGGTCACAGGTTGATAGAAAAAGTACAAGTGGTGCGTGTGAATAGTTAGGTGATTGTTTGGTTGCATGGCACAGTAAAAAGCAAACATCTATAGCTCTTTCTACTGCTAAAGAAGAATACATTGCAGCTGATAGTTGCCGTGCTCAAATTTTGTGGATGCAACAAACATTACAGGATTTTGGTCTTTCTTATACAAATATTCCAATTTATTGTGATAATACCTCTGCTATTAATATTTCTAAAAATCCTGTTATGCATTCTCGTACTAAGCACATTGATGTTCGTCACCATTTTCTGCGAGATAATGTCTCAAAAGGTAATATTGAGTTAATTTATATCTCAACTGATAAGCAAAGAGCAGATATTTTCACCAAGCCTTTAGGTGAAGACCATTTTTGTCTTATGAGACGTGAACTTGGTATGTGCACTATCTCTCACTAATTTATTTTTACATCCCTGCATGCATACTATTTAGTTTATTTATATCAATTATTTGCATAATTCATCTTTGTGACTGAAATTGCATAATTGAGTGTTTAATTATTTGATTAATTTAAATGTTGATTTGTCTATGGAATTTATTGATGGATTTTTGTGAATTAATTGACGTGTTTAGTTTAATTAGTTTGCGTGTTTCAGTCTTAATTATATAATTTATATGTAATTATTTGATGGGACTCTTGAACTTTGGAACTGAACCGAGTTGCATGCATTTTCCTTCAAGTCTTTCACTTTGATTTGACTACTCCATCTGTTTCTTCTCAATCTCTGTGCGTCTCCTCATTTTTTGAGATACACTCCACCTTTCTACTTCTATCTCACTTCTAACTCTTCATATTCTTCTCTTGTTCTATTTAATCTCAACTTCTTTTTCTTTCCTCTTTCCAAACGTTTCTCTTCCTCTTCAACAATGTCGACCCCTAATACTCGATCCAAATTTAAACCCGCTAAAACCCCTAACCCATCATCTTCTTCTCTTAAACGCCAAAGAACTAATCCGATACCTCTACTCCAATGTCACCCGAAAAATCTTCTCAGCCTAAGATCGTGTCAAAACCCATTCTTAAAGAACGTATTTGTGATCTTGTTTTTCTTCAGCGAGTGGGTGTTATTGATTTGTTCTCCGCTCTCGGTTGTGAATCTCTTTTATCCCCACCAGTTGTTATTTACCCTTCTTTGGTCCGGGAATTTTATTCTAATTTCTCGATGATGAAGGAGGATATGGTTTATTCTGAGGTTCAAGGTGTTCCAATTGTGTTCAATGCTAACTTGTTGTCTCGAGTTTGTGGTATCTCGTGCTCCGGTGTCTGTCCGTATACCACGCATGCAGCTTTCATGGAGTTTCCAGGACTACAGTATGAAGAACAACTGAAAGTGATTCTTGGTGAAAACTTTGTCGGTACCCTCTCTTAAGCCCATGGTACATGATCTTACTCCACTTGCTTATTGCTTTTTAAATTATTTCATACAATCTTTTGCCTCATAAGAGTGGTCGTGACCGTGTCACTTATCAAGATGTTGTTTTAATTTCGGTTTTCATGACTAAAACTCCTTGTGATATTGCTTCATTGATTATCAAGTACATGAGTCATTGTGCGTCTCATGAGTCTATGAACTTGTCCTTTCCTGCTTTGTTGACAAAGATCTTTAGACATTTTTCTATTATTTATGATGATGATAACACTGGGCCAGTGTCTACTATGTTTGATCTGTCTGTCCTGTCTGCTAATAATATTGAGATTATTGAGTCTGGTGTTCTTATTTTTGGTGAGGGTCATAAGTTGTTTGGTTCGTTTCCTGAGTCTCCTCACTATATGTCTGATCCTGATCAAGAGGACTCTGTTTTATTGAAATCGTTGTTGTCAAAAGTTTCTGAAAACAACAATCTCTTGGAGTCTCTTAAAACTCAGTTTGCTTCTATCGAGTCTTTGGCATCCCTGAATTCACAAGTCAGTATGATGCGTGCCTCCTATGAGATATTTAATAAGTCTGTCACTGCTTTTCTTGAATCAATAAATGCCAAGTTGGAGATCTTACATGTCCATGATAAGAAGGTGAGTAGGGCTATAGATTTTGAGTTTGGTGCGCTTCATGAGGGCATGATTACCACTGCCAAGGCTTGGGAGGAAGAATTTGTCAAGCTCTTCTATCTACTTGGTACAGAAACCAAGTACATATCTCAGCAGGTTTCTACTCGAAGTATGCCATGGCACCAAAAAAAGGACTGGCTTGGTGATATGACTCTGGCCGAGATTACTTCTCCTTTGCCCATGCCTGCAGTTCCTCCACCCGAAGCCTTTGGGATGACTCGTGCTGAATATCGCTCATACATCTTGGAATGGCTTCGCGAGAGAGATGGGAAAGCTCCAGATGAAGGCAAGTTGGACAAGCTTTTCTCTGAGTATGGTGCTCCTCCAGTTTACCACAACAAGGGAAAGAGAAAGACTCGAGATTCTGCTCCTGTCGACGTTGATGATTCTGACTAATTTCTTTACCCGCCTTTATGATGTTGAGGGGGAGAATTTTTACTTGTGTTGTTTACTTGTGTTTGTTTGCTTCAGACGATTGCTTCACCTGATTATGTTTCTTTTAAGACTTGGTTTTTGTTTGTGATGGTTTGATTTGGTAGCACTGGTTTATGTGTTGAATTATGTGATGGTTTATTCAATCTAATTTGCTGTCTCATTTACTTAACTGTCTCATTTGATAATCCATAGGTTCCTTTGCATATAATTTGATTATCATCTGATTATTGCATATATACACTGTTATTATCTAACATGGTCCAACAGGTGATTTAAGTATTTTTGATAGGGGGAGCATAACACTTCTTTACCCTTGGCATCATCATAAAAGGGGAAGAATGTTAATCTGTGATTTCTGATGATGCATGAAGAAGTCTACAACAAATCAGATTGTTAGATAGTTATATAAGTATTAGAGTTTTATTTAAATGTTAACTTAGTTAACTGGATAACCTTTGACTTATCTTTTCAAAACAAACTCTATCTTAGATAAACCTAACCTATTTCAAATTCCTTATCTCTCTCAGGTTTATCTCTTTCAAGAAATAAAAACTAACGGATTACTTGTTTACACATTCAAATATTTCAAACCTAATCTTATTTTATTACATTCAAAAGAGTTTGAAATACAATCTATCCGTTACATGTTTTCTATATATACTTGACTTGGTATTTTTCAGAAACTACACAACTCTCTGCAATTTCCATCTTATATCTTTCTGAAAAAAACATCCTCTTAATTACATTCATTGATTATCCAGTTAATTAAGAGTTTATAGTCGAGTTGTAATCTTTCACATTATTATCTTTGTATTTGAAAGAAAGGTGTATTGTATCACTTGTCCTAGGTTGTGGGAATATTAATTACAAGATTAAGGCCAAGTAGCTGTGTGCTAGGTAGCTGTGTGCTAGGGAAAGGGTTCTTTCATTCAGGGCCAAGATTGTAATCAAGGAAAGTTTGTAAGTACTTTATTTAAGTGGATATAATCCATTCTCTATGCTAGTTGGCATGGGGACTTGGTTGTAGGCCATAGACTAGGTATAGGGGCCGAACCAAGTGAAAAGATTTGGTGTTCTTGCATTAACATATTTCCAGCATTGCATGTTTATATTTCTGCAATTTACATTCTGCTGAATTTATAGTGTCTGTCTCATTTAGATACAGTTTGTCTCATTTGCTAAGACAAAAGAGACTGTCTCATTCGTGAACAGTTGCACTTTAATTAATTTGATTGGGCCTATAATTTCAGAAAAGGCCTATTACAGCCACAACCTCCAAAACAACATGATCAATATATGCATATGTATCAGCGCAAACCACAGAAACCACATGTTTATCAGGTGCTTGTTCCTGCTGGTGAGGACAAGGCCACGGTGACAGCTACTATCGATTGCTACGAGGCAGCCAAGCTTTTCAGTGGCACGGTGATTGTGGATTATCCGAACGCCAAGAAGCTCCCTGTGCCTAGATATGGCTGATAGTTAGGTTAAATTAATAACTAGCTAGAAGTAGCTAGGGGCATATTATTATTATCTATATAGTATGCAGTGGTGCAGTACGTAGTACTTGTCCGCAGTCCTTGCATGCGTCACGCATGTACTTGTTTGTGGATTGAGTATAAATTGCATAAGTTTACAATTGACAATATCTATATGTGTGTCCGCTCTGGTGACCTGCTTTATATTTTCATCGTCTCGGGTTCACTTTGTTTTGATGTAATTGATAATTTTAGAGATATGATGCGAACATTAAATTTATTACAATCAAACTAGAGTTTATATATACCCTAATATATATATATAATAATAATTATAATAATATATATATATATATATATAACATCCCCTCAAACTCACAATACTATAGTAATGAGTATTGAGAGTTTGTCAGATAAGAACGAAATCGAGAAATCGAGTGAGCCTTCGTAAAAATAGCAGCAATATAAAGCGAAAAAGGAACAAAAGGCAATGAGATAGTGCCTTACAGATGATGGCGAGTAAGACGACCATCAATTTCAATATATTTAGTGCGCTCATGAATATCGAAATATGCAATATGAATTGCACTCTTATAATCACATATAATGGAGTGGAACGAAGAAGGCAAATACCCAAATTTACAAATAAGTGACGTAATCAAACAGTCTCATAAGTAGTAGAAGCCATGGCACGATACTCAGTTTCTACAGATGATCTCGAAATACCATCGTATTTTTTACTCTTCCATGAAATAAGAAAATAATCAAGAAAAATATAAAAACCAATTGTGTATTTACGATCCTCGGGATCGCCAACCCAATCAACATCATTATAAGCACGCAACTCAAAAGATGAGGTAAGAAAATAAAAAAAACTCTGAAATTGAATTCCACGAAAATACCTGAGAATACAAATAATTGTAGCCCATTTTACGGTAGTATAAAAAATGACAAATTGACTAATTATATGAACACCATGTGCAATATCCGGACGAGTAACAGTGAGATAAACAAGACTACCAATAATTGTGCGATATTATAAAGTAGGATCGGCCAAGGGAAGACCATCAGATGAAGAATATCTAACATTCATCTTTAAAGCAGTTTTACAGTTTTGTTATCAGTAAAACATGCACGGTCAAGTAAATCAGCAATGTACCTAGATCGACACAAAAGATACTCCTTTGGTGAGCTAGCAGTAGTAACCTCAATTTGCAAAAAGTAATGTGGTAAACTCAAATCTTTCATAGTAAAATAACGAGTCAACTCACGTTTCAATGACTCAATATCATCATAATTATTGCCAGTAATAATTATATTATCAACATATAAAGACAATAGAATTTACGACTCGTAAATCATAGTTACTAATAATATTTTCTGATTTTTTTGATAGTCATCAATTAAAAGGAGCAATTTCTCTGAAATAAGGAATGGGAGAAGTTATAGTGCAGATCACTTAGTCATCTAATCATACAAACATCTGAAACTTGTAAGTTGATCTGAACAAAGCTCTCAGTAGTAAACGTGAGATGTTCACAGGTTCCTAACATTCAACTCATGTGCAGCGAAAATCCTTCGTTTCTTTTAGTGAATTTATATTTACTTTTTTTTAGAAAAATACTCGTAATTGGTGATATATATAATTGAAGTTATATATTATAGAAATACAATTTATTTTTTCTAATATGCTGAGCACCGGGAAAAAGTTATTTTTCAAAACATTCCGACAAAGAAGCGAATGTATGTAGTTGGAGTTGAACATGCAAGTCTATGCGTATGTTTAGATCACGAGATTTCTTCCCGATTTAACGAGAATGCATTTTTAATACAAAGTAATAATAAAATCATATTCTCATCTTGTTATCAGTTGAAATTCAATAATACTATTCATCAAATTGACATCTTTCAAATTGCATCTAACTGCTTTCAATTATTAAGGGACATAGCCAGAAATATACCACAGCACCAAGACTGTGTTGAATAAATATATTTTTTCCGTATAAGATAAATGACCGTAAATGCGAATTTGACCAAATTTCAAAAGTAAATAAATTGTTTTAGGTGATTTCATCTCAATTTTTCTATTTATTGTTGACGTATTTGAGTGATTGAATAAAATTAATAAAGTGGAAACAAGTCAACAAGAACAAATCACTAAAATACTATAAAATACTATAAAAAGGGAGCAAAAATCTAGTTGAAGCGAAAACAAAACAAAATATATATTCCAGGAAACTTTAATGATCGGTAGAATTCAAAAGCTCGACTTTATAATTAAAGGTACCTGGACGCTAGATGAGCGTTATCACCTGCACTGCAACTCACTGCTTTTTGGATCGACCAAATATATTTACAAATATAGTTAATTTTATTATTCCGTGTCTAAAAAAATTGTACTCGAGTAATCAAATACTCATAAACAAGCTTAGATGAAAGTTTATACACCAAAAGAAGAGAATCGCTTTAAACCAACAATAGCTCAAATTAACCAACAAATTAACACAAGTTATCTTGTTTTCTTCTCCTCGTCAGCGTTACAAATTTCGGAAATCGAAACTATTCAGTTGAGATACCGATTTACGATTTATCGGATGATTTTTAAAAAATCAGATGAATAATCAGTGATTTATCAAAAATCGGACAATATTTTGACCGATTTTTAAGTGATTTAAAAATCGGTCGTTTTATAACAGAGCTACTCGAAACACCTTTTGCTTATTGTTCCTAAATGTGTTAGAATCTCTTTAGTCATGTGTCTCCATATATGTAATATATGCCTGTATAGTGGGAAATGAATAATGCTTTACCTTTAAAGATAAACTTTTAAGACTTTTGGACAGTGGATTCAAAAATAATAGTTTTTATTATTCTATCGTGTTATGAACAGTTAAACTTATATGTTTTTTAAAATAATTAGGTTTATATATCATACGAGTATCTGTCTAAACCTTAGCAGTTGAGTATCTTATCGTGTTCAACTACAACATTATTCAGTTAAATTTGATTTAGTTATATGGTTGAATGAACAGGGCAGCTAAAGTAATCAATTACTAAACGAGCTTAATGAAAGTTATCACCAAAAAGAAGAGAATTAGAGACTCATTTAAACCAACAACAGTTCATAAGCAACTAAACCGTTATTTGTCTTTTCTCCTCGTGAAACACCATTTTCTTTATATGTCGTTCCTAAATGTGTTAGAATCTCTTTAGTCATGTGTCTTCATATATGTAATATATGCTGTACAGTGGGAAATGAATAATGCTTTTACATTTCTTAGTAAATTATGATGGTTTCAATTATTTATATGCTAAATATTTGATTATGTACATGTATAATCATTATTAACATCTAGTGAGATATTTGATTACTTAAATAACATGCATTTATAATTATTCAAAAATTAAAATTATGTAATAAATAAATTCCTATAATTTATATATGCTATTCACATTATCACTGACAAGCAATCCATATCTATTTTTTACGCAACCGGGTATCAATCATGGTTGTAACATAAAAATGAATTATATATTTTTAAGACTTATTATTGATATTCATGATTTTTTTCAAGAATTCGAAAGAAAAATTGTATTTATATCGTTATTTAAACTGTTTTTAAGTTTCTTTCATTACGACTCTAATATTTCTTCATATAATAATTTGATAACATTTTATACTATTCTTCTAAAATTATAAAATTCAGTTCGATAAAGTTTTATAAATATCAGTTGAACTGGTTAATTCCTTCAAATTATTGAACAATATATGTTTTTTTCCTTAAATAATATAAAATGCTTTGAATCAAATGCTACGATATTTTATAGATATAACTTTTGTTTGAATAATTCAAAATATTAAAATAATTCAAAATATTTGTACAATATTATCTTGATCAATGAATATTGTTGATCTAAAAGAATTCTTTTAAAAAGTTAATAGTTTTTTTAAAGTGAAAAATGAAAAATAAATCGATTTAACACAAGTTATTTTGTCTTCTTCTCCTCGTGAAACACCATTTTCTTTATATTCGTTCCTAAATGTGTTAGAATCTCTTAGTCATGTGTCTCCATATATGTAATATATGCCTGTATAGTGGGAAATGAATAATGCTTTTACCTTTAAAAGATAAACTTTGTAATTACTAATCTTTATCTGCACACCATCCTTTTGGGATCTTGAATTCCATTCTTTGAAAGTTTATGATTAAATGCCTCGCATATCTACGATATATACCCCTGCCATGTGCTACTTCCTCTTTTACTAATCATCCACATACAAATATCTAGAAATGATTAAAAAGAGTGAAAGAATAGGAATGATAGAAAGTTATCTTTTTTCTAGTTTGATTGAGTTAATCTTCCTCCAGTTTTAAAAAAATAATATATACTCTCTCCGTTCCAGTGAGTTGTTTATGTTGGGGACCGGAATCAACACGTATTTTAAAACTCCCGTAAAACTATAAATAATTTTAAATATTTTTTCTTTTAAATAAAAATATAATATATAAAGAATTCACTGGACGACGGAGGGAGTAATAAATAAGATTATAACCTGAGAAGATTATTTATGATTATCACAAAAATCAATATGGAAGAAAATTTTATAAACAAAGTGTTTAGGGTTTCATAAATTAAATTAGCAGATATTGTCTGGGGACCATTTCATATACTCAATACTCTAACATTGCCTATTGATCACAAATCTATCTACTAAGTAATCACAACTTTACAATTTCTGAATTGGAAGCTGCATTGTACAGATTCTAAAGCTTTGGCTGGGATATAAGAACTCTACATATATAGTTGCATGTTACTTGTTGAAACATGTCATCTACATATGTCATCATCTCCCATCATCTGGCTAGGTGATCAGCATCTAGACCCATATAAATCTAAACATACCTCAATATGTATATGTCTCCAATATACGAAGGAATATGTGCTAGCTAGTCTGTCAACATATCTAGTTACAAATCTTTTTTCAACACGACTAGTTAAAAAATTCTTATTCCATTAGGTCTTACTTCAAATGATATATTTATATTAAAATTATAAAATAAAAATATATTCGGTTTAAAACAGTAATAGTTATTGTTAGTTATTGCTATTATTATTTAATTTCTTGTTATGGGCACTTTTTTTGCCAAATTAAAAATGAAAGATTGGATTATTTAATTTGGGGTTAAATTATATATAACTTATATATAGTAATATAATTAGTGCAAATAAATTTTCGTAATTGACTACATATTATTGTAATATAAACTATTAAAATATTCTTAATAAAATCTAGCTGAAACATAAAATTATTTATTTATTTCTTAATATATAATTATACAAGCTACCGCTTCCACCACAGATCAGCTTCAAGGCAACTAGGGTGTAATCTAGTCGAGCCACGGCGAACACTGCCTGGCTAGGTTTGAATTCGATTAAAATAGTTCAGGCATGAATTTGAGCTCGAACTCGACCGAGCCTTTAATTTCAAGTTCGAAACTCGGCTCGTAAAAAGTTTGGTAAATTCGAGTTCGGCTTGAAAACTCGAATAATGTCACTAAATATTAACAAAAACTCAAAATATGATCCGTTTAACTCCGGTTCGATTCTATAATAAATAATATATAATAAAATATTAAATATTTATATTAAAAATATTAAAAATAATAGAGACTCGATAAGGCTCGCGAACCTTACAAGTTGAGTAATTTGAAGCTTGAGCTCGGCTTCATTGAAAATTGGAAAAACTCGAGTTCGAGCTCGACTCAATTATTTTCAACCCGAATTCGAATTTTTTACGAGTCGAGTTCGAATTGCTCATGAACAATTTTGCTCGTTTACGCCCCTAATAACAACTAATCATTGTTTCCCGATCCACTTTATACTATTATTATACTTCACTATTTGTGCATTATACAGTAGCAACAAATTATAGATTTAAGTGATTTACATGTAACAGCTGTATAATCATTTATGATTTGATTTAATCATCATATAAATACACTTAACCTAAAAGTTTTTAATTTTATTTAATTATCACATGAATCCACACTTAACCTTATAATTTTGGACCGGAGTATTTCAAGTAGGTCATACACGAGATAAGGTACACAAACAAAAGTTTATTATCAGATAAAACATAAATTATGATGGTTTAATATACCTTTTATCACTAACATTTCTCTCTCTATATATACTAGGTTGTCGTAGAACCTCATAAACCAAACAAACTAGCTAGCAACGAGTTATAGCAAGATAAACTGATTAGTGACCCCATTTTATCATATCAGCTACTTTTCAAATGTATCCAAGTAAACCAGACCTTAAAAACATTGGGGCAGAAGGGTTTGCCATGTTGGATGAGTACCAATATGTTCAAGTATTGGGGAAGAATTTGTCAAGCTCTTCTATCAACTTGGTACAGAAACCAAGTACATATCTCAGCAGGTTTCTACTCGAAGTATGCCATGGCACCAAAAAAAGGACTGGCTTAATGATATGCCTCTGGCCGAGATTACTTCTCCTTTGCCCATGCCTGCAGTTCCTCCACCCGAAGCCTTTGGGATGACTCGTGCTGAATATCGCTCATACATCTTGGAATGGCTTCGCAAGAGAGATGGGAAAGCTCCAGATGAAGGCAAGTTGGACAAGCTTTTCTCTGAGTATGGTGCTCCTCCAGTTTACCACAACAAGGGAAAGAGAAAGACTCGAGATTCTGCTCCTGTCGACGTTGATGATTCTGACTAATTTCTTTACCCGCCTTTTATGATGTTGAGGGGGAGAATTTTTACTTGTGTTTGTTTACTTGTGTTTGTTTATTTCAGACGATTGCTTCACCTGATTATGTTTCTTTTAAGACTTGGTTTTTGTTTGTGATGGTTTGATTTGGTAGCACTGGTTTATGTGCTGAATTATGTGATGGTTTATTCAATCTAATTTGATGTCTCATTTAATTAACTGTCTCATTTGATAATTCATAGGTTCCTTTGCATATTATTTTGATTATCATCTGATTGTTGCATATATACACTGTTATTATCTAACATGGTGCAACAGGTGATTTAAGTATTTTTGATAGGGGGAGCATAACACTTCTTTACCCTTGGCATCATCATAAAAGGGGGAGAATGTTAATCTGTGATTTCTGATGATGCATTGAAGAAGTCTACAACAAATCAGATTGTTAGTTAGTTATATAAGTATTAGAGTTTTGTTTAAATGTTAATTTAGTTAACTGGATAACCTTTGACTTATCTTTTCAAAACAAACTCTATCTTAGATAAACCTAACCTATTTCAAATTCCTTATCTCTCTCAGGTTTATCTCTTTCAAGAAACAAAACTAACGGATTACTTGTTTTACACATTCAAATATTTCAAACCTAATCTTATCTTTTATTATATTCAAAAGAGTTTGAAATACAATCTATCCGTTACATGTTTTCTATATATACTCGACTTGGTGTTTTTCAGGAACTACACAACTCTCTGCACTTTCCATCTTATATCTTTCTGAGAAAAATATCCTCTTAATTACATTCATTGATTATCCAGTTAATTAAAAGTTTATAGTCGAGTTGTAATCTTTCACATTATTATCTTTGTATTTGAAAGAAAGGTGTATTGTATCACTTGTCCCGGGTTGTGGGAATATTGATTACAAGATCAAGGCCAAGTAGTTGTGTGCTAGGTAGTTGTGTGCTAGGGAAAGGGTTCTTTCATTCAAGGCCAAGATTGTAATCAAGGAAAGTTTGTAAGTACTTTATTTAAGTGGATATAATACATTCTCTATGCTAGTTGGCATGGGGACTTGGATGTAGGCCATAGACTAGGTATAGGGGCCGAACCAAGTGAAAAGATTTGGTGTTCTTGCATTAACATATTTCCAGCATTGCATGTTTATATTTCTGTAATTTATATTCTGCTGAATATATAGTGTCTGTCTCATTTAGATACAGTTTGTCTCATTTGCTAAGACAAAAGAGATTGTCTCATTCGTGAACAGTTGCACTTTAATTAATTCGATTGGGCCTACGAATTTCATTTGGTATCAGAGCAGGTGCATTTAATTCTCTTTTTAGTGTTTATTTTGCTAGAGATCCATGGCTCAACCAGATAGGTATTCAAACAATTATCCGCCATTGCTTCATGGTGCTGAAAACTACAATGACTGGAAGTTTCAGATGAAAATCTTTCTTCAGCGTGATGCTTTCGAATGGGATGCTGTAGAAAATGGTTTTACCATTCCCATGAAATAAGGGAAGCCAAAATCTCTCAAGGATCTTTCTCCTGAAGAAGTGAATGCAATGAACTCCAATGCTAAAGCTATGAATTCTCTTCCCAATGGCATGGTAGCTACAGAATTAAGAAAAGTATCAGCATGTACTACTGCCAAGCGGATCTGGGATACGATCAAAGTCAGCCACGAAGGCACGTCTAAGGTACGTGAAGTAAAATTAAATATGCTAATGAGTGACTATGAAGGTTTCGGGTTGGAAAGAGATGAAAGCGTTCGAGATGCTCAAGGGAGGTTTCTGACATTAATGAACTCTATCTCACTTCTAGAAAGGATCATTCCTCAATCTGAGATCAATAGGAAAATCCTCAGAGCAATGCCAAAGAAATTTGCTCCCAAGGTTACCATTCTGCAGGATTCGACACTACTTTCGACTATGGATACTCTAACACTGTTCAGTGAATTGGAAGAATTCGAGAACCAACTACGTAGATATGATGAAGAAGATGAAGCCCCCAGGAAAAAGACTCTAGCTCTTAATGCAGATGCAGGTGATTCTTCTGAAGATTCTGATGAGGAGATTGCACTTCTCACTAAGAAGTTCCACAAATTTCTGGCCAAAAAGAATGCATCTAAACGACCCATGAAGTCTTCATTTCCAAAGAAAGAATTCAGACCTAGTTCAAGCAAGGAAGGCAAAAATAATCAAAACAAGGATGCATGCTTTGAGTGTGGAAAGAAAGGTCACTTCAAGAAAGATTGCTACAAGCTCAAAGCCAAAAAGAAAGCTTTACTCACATGGAGTGATGATGATTCTGAAGTGGAAATTGACTCAAACGATGAATTAGCTCAACTATGTTTTGCTGGACTTGAATCTGACTCTAATGACAATGATGAGGTACATATTGTTCAAATTAATAAAAATTCATATATATCTCAGGATGTACTAACCTTGCAGGCTCAAAATAGAAAGTTAAGAGAAAAGAATGCTTATCTTAAACAAGCATTGAGTGAGGTTCTCAATGAGGTTGATGATTCCATCAAAGATGAATCCTTAGTAGAAGAAAATAAGCTACTATCTGAGAAGGTCTCTAAACTGAAAGAAGAAGTCAACTACCTTAAGAATGAGATCGAGATGAAAGATGCATGTCTTGATGCATTAAAGAAGGAAACTTTTTCTGCCGAATCAAATGCATCTTCTGATTCTATAGTTCCTGAACTCAAGCAAAAGGTTGCCCAGCTGGAAACTGATCTAGCCAAATGTTTTCATGGAGAAGGAACCTTGAATGCTTTACTTGCCCAACAGAAATCTTCTCTTGACAAAGAAGGTTTGGGGTATGGATCAGCCAACAAGAAGAAAGTTTTTCAAAGTGGCTACAAAAGAACTCCTATGAAATACAAGATGCCTTATGAAAAATGTCAAGACTGTGGCAAATCTGGTCACACTAATTCTGCATCTCGGTTATGTGGTATTAAGGGCCACGATACTAACTCAGCAACTAGATCTAAATCTGTGCATAAATCTGTTAATATTGTTCAAATATGGATTAAGAAATCTGACAGGCATTTGTATAAGATTTATGATACTAACATTCAAGGACCCAAAGTCATGTGGGTACCTAAGAGATAAAGGATCTTTTGCAGGTATGCTTTAAAGTCCATGTTCCTTGAAACAAGTGGATTATTGATAGCGGTTGATCTTGTCACATGACTGGAGATAAATCAAAGTTTCTCTCATTAATCGCTAAAGAGGGAGGCTTAGTTACTCTTGGAGATTCCAATACCATACGTATTGTAGGTAAAGGTACCATAGGTAACGACAAGTTTGCTATTAACAATGTTCATTTAGTTGATGGTCTAAAGTATAATCTTATTAGTGTAAGTCAGTTAACTGATGTTGGTCATAGTGTTAAGTTTGATAAAGATGTTCGTTATATTGGTAATAAAGCTAACGAGTTTGCTTTAGTAGCCAAAAGAAAGGGAAACATCTTTGTGTTAGATTTTGATGAGCAGCAAGAAGAAATATGTCTAGCTACCGTTCAAGAACAACAGAATCTGTGGCATAGGCATCTTGGTCATGTTCATATGGATCTACTTCGAAAGATATCTTCACATGAGTTAGTTCGAGGCTTACCAAAGCTGAAATATAAGAAGACAGAGCCATGTTCAGCTTGCCAGCTTGGAAAATAGGTGAAAACTTCCTTTTCCTGCTAAGAATAAAGTATCAACTTCTGTTCCTTTGCAGTTGTTACATCTAGATCTTTTTGGTCCAGAAAGATATGTAAGTTTGGGAGGTAAGAATTATGCTTTCGTTATAGTAGATGATTACTCTCGTTTTACTTGGGTGTTATTCTTGCATACTAAATATGAAGCTTTTAGTGAATTCAAAGATCTTATTACTAACCTTGAGACTAAGTATTCTTTAAAGCTCAAGACTATTCGTAGTGATCATGGAGGAGAATTCGAGAAAGATTTCGTAACTTTCTGCAAATCTAGAGGCATTACTCATGAATTCTCTGCCCCACGTACTCCTCAACAAAACGGAGTTGTTGAACGCAAGAACATAACTCTACAGGAAACTGCTCGTACTCTTCTTCATGAAAGTAAACTGCCACGTAAATTCTGGGCAGAAGCGGTAAACACTTCCTGTTATGTGTTAAATAGAGTGCTTATTCGTCCTATTTTGCTTAAAACTCCTTATGAATTGCTTAAGAATAAAACGCCTAACATCAGTTATTTTCGAGTATTTGGTTCAAAATGTTTTATCTTAGATACACAGAACACTCGAGGAAAATTTGATGCTAAGTCTACGGAAGGAATTTTCTTGGGATATTCCACTACAAGCAAGGCTTATAGAGTTTATAATTCTATCAAGCTCAAAGTTGAAGAATCTATCAACATTGCATTTAATGAATCTGCCTTGAAGATATCTCAAATTGAAGAAGATGTTGCTGATCAACCGTCTCTTTCTCAAATGAGACAATCTCAATTTCAAAAGGGTCAAGCTTTTCAGGAAAAGTCAGATTGTCCAAGAACTCCTGATTCATCTATTTCTTCGGGAAATTTTCATGACTCTCCTCAGACTCCTGATCAATGGTCAAATGACTCTTTCACTTCTCAGCAAGGAAATTCTTCTCAGGAAGAAATGAGACAGTCTCATTCCAAGTCTCAGTCCCAATCAAAAGAGACAACTCATATTCCTTATCAAGCAGATAATTCTAATAAAGAAGAAATGAGTATTATCCAACTTCCAAAGTCTTCCAGGACAGTTAAGAATTATCCACCAGACAATCTCCTTACAGATTTGGATCAAGGAATCTCTACGCGAAGCAGGCTTCATAACTTATGTGCATTCCGTGCCTTTATTGCTGAATTTGAATCGAAAAATGCTCAAGAAGTTGTTGCAAATGAATGTTGGTCGGTTGCCATGCAAGAAGAATTGAACCAGTTCGAATGTTGTCAAGTCTGGGAACTTGTCTCTCCTCCTTCTAATACAAAAGTCATAGGTACTCGTTGGGTTTTCAAGAACAAGAAGGATGAAGATGGTAACATTATTCGGAATAAAGCTCGTTTGGTGGCTCAGGGATACAACCAACAGGAAGGAATTGATTTCAACGAGACATATGCCCCTGTAGCTCGTCTCGAAGCTATTCGTATTCTAATGGCATTTGCAGCTCACAAAGGATTCAAGCTTTACCAAATGGATGTTAAAAGCGCATTTTTAAATGGTCATCTTAAGGAAGAAGTTTATTTGAAGCAGCCTCCAGGTTTCATTCATGAAAAATATCCACACTATGTCTATAAGCTCAAAAAGTATGTCTATGGATTGAGACAGTCCCCTCGATGTTGGTATGAGCGTCTCAGTCAGTTTTTGCTAAAGAATGGTTTCACTCGTGGTACACTCGATCCAACTCTCTTTATTTTTCATAAACGCCATCATTTTCTATTAGTACAGGTTTATGTAGATGATATTGTGTTTGGATCAACTGATGAATCTTTGTGTAAGTGGTTTTCTAACTACATGCATAAAGAATTTGATATGAGTTTAATGGGTGAATTGCAATATTTTCTAGGCTTGCAAATTAACCAATCTGCTGCAGGCATTTTCATACATCAAAGTAAGTATGTGAATGATTTGCTTAAGAGATTTGCATTAGAAAATATTTCTGCTAAAGCTACTCCGATGAGTACATCTGTCAAGCTCACTAAAGATGAACAAGGTACACCTGTAGACATTACTAAATATCGAGGTATGATCGGCTCGTTATTATATTTAACTGCTTCTCATCCTGATATTATGTATAGTGTTTGTCTTTGTGCTCGTTTTTAATCTCAACCGAAAGAATCTCATCTGAATGCAGTTAAACGGATTTTCAAGTATCTTAAGGGAACTAGAGATCTTGGAATATTTTATCCTAGTTCTACTTCTTTTAACTTAATTGGTTTTTCAGATGCTGACTATGCAGGGTCACAGGTTGATAGAAAAAGTACAAGTGGTGCGTGTGAATAGTTAGGTGATTGTTTGGTTGCATGGCACAGTAAAAAGCAAACATCTATAGCTCTTTCTACTGCTAAAGAAGAATACATTGCAGCTGATAGTTGCCGTGCTCAAATTTTGTGGATGCAACAAACATTACAGGATTTTGGTCTTTCTTATACAAATATTCCAATTTATTGTGATAATACCTCTGCTATTAATATTTCTAAAAATCCTGTTATGCATTCTCGTACTAAGCACATTGATGTTCGTCACCATTTTCTGCGAGATAATGTCTCAAAAGGTAATATTGAGTTAATTTATATCTCAACTGATAAGCAAAGAGCAGATATTTTCACCAAGCCTTTAGGTGAAGACCATTTTTGTCTTATGAGACGTGAACTTGGTATGTGCACTATCTCTCACTAATTTATTTTTACATCCCTGCATGCATACTATTTAGTTTATTTATATCAATTATTTGCATAATTCATCTTTGTGACTGAAATTGCATAATTGAGTGTTTAATTATTTGATTAATTTAAATGTTGATTTGTCTATGGAATTTATTGATGGATTTTTGTGAATTAATTGACGTGTTTAGTTTAATTAGTTTGCGTGTTTCAGTCTTAATTATATAATTTATATGTAATTATTTGATGGGACTCTTGAACTTTGGAACTGAACCGAGTTGCATGCATTTTCCTTCAAGTCTTTCACTTTGATTTGACTACTCCATCTGTTTCTTCTCAATCTCTGTGCGTCTCCTCATTTTTTGAGATACACTCCACCTTTCTACTTCTATCTCACTTCTAACTCTTCATATTCTTCTCTTGTTCTATTTAATCTCAACTTCTTTTTCTTTTCCTCTTTCCAAACGTTTCTCTTCCTCTTCAACAATGTCGACCCCTAATACTCGATCCAAATTTAAACCCGCTAAAACCCCTAACCCATCATCTTCTTCTCTTAAACGCCAAAGAACTAATCCCGATACCTCTACTCCAATGTCACCCGAAAAATCTTCTCAGCCTAAGATCGTGTCAAAACCCATTCTTAAAGAACGTATTTGTGATCTTGTTTTTCTTCAGCGAGTGGGTGTTATTGATTTGTTCTCCGCTCTCGGTTGTGAATCTCTTTTATCCCCACCAGTTGTTATTTACCCTTCTTTGGTCCGGGAATTTTATTCTAATTTCTCGATGATGAAGGAGGATATGGTTTATTCTGAGGTTCAAGGTGTTCCAATTGTGTTCAATGCTAACTTGTTGTCTCGAGTTTGTGGTATCTCGTGCTCCGGTGTCTGTCCGTATACCACGCATGCAGCTTTCATGGAGTTTCCAGGACTACAGTATGAAGAACAACTGAAAGTGATTCTTGGTGAAAACTTTGTCGGTACCTCTCTTAAGCCCATGGTACATGATCTTACTCCACTTGCTTTATTGCTTTTTAAATTATTTCATACAAATCTTTTGCCTCATAAGAGTGGTCGTGACCGTGTCACTTATCAAGATGTTGTTTTAATTTCGGTTTTCATGACTAAAACTCCTTGTGATATTGCTTCATTGATTATCAAGTACATGAGTCATTGTGCGTCTCATGAGTCTATGAACTTGTCCTTTCCTGCTTTGTTGACAAAGATCTTTAGACATTTTTCTATTATTTATGATGATGATAACACTGGGCCAGTGTCTACTATGTTTGATCTGTCTGTCCTGTCTGCTAATAATATTGAGATTATTGAGTCTGGTGTTCTTATTTTTGGTGAGGGTCATAAGTTGTTTGGTTCGTTTCCTGAGTCTCCTCACTATATGTCTGATCCTGATCAAGAGGACTCTGTTTTATTGAAATCGTTGTTGTCAAAAGTTTCTGAAAACAACAATCTCTTGGAGTCTCTTAAAACTCAGTTTGCTTCTATCGAGTCTTTGGCATCCCTGAATTCACAAGTCAGTATGATGCGTGCCTCCTATGAGATATTTAATAAGTCTGTCACTGCTTTTCTTGAATCAATAAATGCCAAGTTGGAGATCTTACATGTCCATGATAAGAAGGTGAGTAGGGCTATAGATTTTGAGTTTGGTGCGCTTCATGAGGGCATGATTACCACTGCCAAGGCTTGGGAGGAAGAATTTGTCAAGCTCTTCTATCTACTTGGTACAGAAACCAAGTACATATCTCAGCAGGTTTCTACTCGAAGTATGCCATGGCACCAAAAAAAGGACTGGCTTGGTGATATGACTCTGGCCGAGATTACTTCTCCTTTGCCCATGCCTGCAGTTCCTCCACCCGAAGCCTTTGGGATGACTCGTGCTGAATATCGCTCATACATCTTGGAATGGCTTCGCGAGAGAGATGGGAAAGCTCCAGATGAAGGCAAGTTGGACAAGCTTTTCTCTGAGTATGGTGCTCCTCCAGTTTACCACAACAAGGGAAAGAGAAAGACTCGAGATTCTGCTCCTGTCGACGTTGATGATTCTGACTAATTTCTTTACCCGCCTTTTATGATGTTGAGGGGGAGAATTTTTACTTGTGTTTGTTTACTTGTGTTTGTTTGCTTCAGACGATTGCTTCACCTGATTATGTTTCTTTTAAGACTTGGTTTTTGTTTGTGATGGTTTGATTTGGTAGCACTGGTTTATGTGTTGAATTATGTGATGGTTTATTCAATCTAATTTGCTGTCTCATTTACTTAACTGTCTCATTTGATAATCCATAGGTTCCTTTGCATATAATTTGATTATCATCTGATTATTGCATATATACACTGTTATTATCTAACATGGTCCAACAGGTGATTTAAGTATTTTTGATAGGGGGAGCATAACACTTCTTTACCCTTGGCATCATCATAAAAGGGGAAGAATGTTAATCTGTGATTTCTGATGATGCATTGAAGAAGTCTACAACAAATCAGATTGTTAGATAGTTATATAAGTATTAGAGTTTTATTTAAATGTTAACTTAGTTAACTGGATAACCTTTGACTTATCTTTTCAAAACAAACTCTATCTTAGATAAACCTAACCTATTTCAAATTCCTTATCTCTCTCAGGTTTATCTCTTTCAAGAAATAAAACTAACGGATTACTTGTTTTACACATTCAAATATTTCAAACCTAATCTTATATTTTATTACATTCAAAAGAGTTTGAAATACAATCTATCCGTTACATGTTTTCTATATATACTTGACTTGGTATTTTTCAGAAACTACACAACTCTCTGCAATTTCCATCTTATATCTTTCTGAAAAAAAACATCCTCTTAATTACATTCATTGATTATCCAGTTAATTAAGAGTTTATAGTCGAGTTGTAATCTTTCACATTATTATCTTTGTATTTGAAAGAAAGGTGTATTGTATCACTTGTCCTAGGTTGTGGGAATATTAATTACAAGATTAAGGCCAAGTAGCTGTGTGCTAGGTAGCTGTGTGCTAGGGAAAGGGTTCTTTCATTCAGGGCCAAGATTGTAATCAAGGAAAGTTTGTAAGTACTTTATTTAAGTGGATATAATCCATTCTCTATGCTAGTTGGCATGGGGACTTGGTTGTAGGCCATAGACTAGGTATAGGGGCCGAACCAAGTGAAAAGATTTGGTGTTCTTGCATTAACATATTTCCAGCATTGCATGTTTATATTTCTGCAATTTACATTCTGCTGAATTTATAGTGTCTGTCTCATTTAGATACAGTTTGTCTCATTTGCTAAGACAAAAGAGACTGTCTCATTCGTGAACAGTTGCACTTTAATTAATTTGATTGGGCCTATAATTTCAGAAAAGGCCTATTACAGCCACAACCTCCAAAACAACATGATCAATATATGCATATGTATCAGCGCAAACCACAGAAACCACATGTTTATCAGGTGCTTGTTCCTGCTGGTGAGGACAAGGCCACGGTGACAGCTACTATCGATTGCTACGAGGCAGCCAAGCTTTTCAGTGGCACGGTGATTGTGGATTATCCGAACGCCAAGAAGCTCCCTGTGCCTAGATATGGCTGATTAGTTAGGTTAAATTAATAACTAGCTAGAAGTAGCTAGGGGCATATTATTATTATCTATATAGTATGCAGTGGTGCAGTACGTAGTACTTGTCCGCAGTCCTTGCATGCGTCACGCATGTACTTGTTTGTGGATTGAGTATAAATTGCATAAGTTTACAATTGACAATATCTATATGTGTGTCCGCTCTGGTGACCTGCTTTATATTTTCATCGTCTCGGGTTCACTTTGTTTTGATGTAATTGATAATTTTAGAGATATGATGCGAACATTAAATTTTATTACAATCAAACTAGAGTTTATATATACCCTAATATATATATATAATAATAATATTAATAATAATATATATATATATATATATTAACATCCCCTCAAACTCACAATACTATAGTAATGAGTATTGAGAGTTTGTCAGATAAGAAACGAAATCGAGAAATCGAGTGAGCCTTCGTAAAAATAGCAGCAATATAAAGCGAAAAAGGAACAAAAGGCAATGAGATAGTGCCTTACAGATGATGGCGAGTAAGACGACCATCAATTTCAATATATTTAGTGCGCTCATGAAATATCGAATTATATGCAATATGAATTGCACTCTTATAATCACAATATAATGGAGTGGAACGAAGAAGGCAAATACCCAAATTTACAAATAAGTGACGTAATCAAACAGTCTCATAAGTAGTAGAAGCCATGGCACGATACTCAGTTTCTACAGATGATCTCGAAATACCATCGTATTTTTTACTCTTCCATGAAATAAGAAAATAATCAAGAAAAATATAAAAACCAATTGTGTATTTACGATCCTCGGGATCGCCAACCCAATCAACATCATTATAAGCACGCAACTCAAAAGATGAGGTAGAAGAAAATAAAAAAAACTCTGAAATTGAATTCCACGAAAATACCTGAGAATACAAATAATTGTAGCCCATTTTACGGTAGTATAAAAAATGACAAATTGACTAATTATATGAACACCATGTGCAATATCCGGACGAGTAACAGTGAGATAAACAAGACTACCAATAATTGTGCGATATTATAAAGTAGGATCGGCCAAGGGAAGACCATCAGATGAAGAATATCTAACATTCATCTTTAAAGCAGTTTTTACAGTTTTGTTATCAGTAAAACATGCACGGTCAAGTAAATCAGCAATGTACCTAGATCGACACAAAAGATACTCCTTTGGTGAGCTAGCAGTAGTAACCTCAATTTGCAAAAAGTAATGTGGTAAACTCAAATCTTTCATAGTAAAATAACGAGTCAACTCACGTTTCAATGACTCAATATCATCATAATTATTGCCAGTAATAATTATATTATCAACATATAAAGACAATAGAATTTACGACTCGTAAATCATAGTTACTAATAAATATTTTCTGATTTTTTTGATAGTCATCAATTAAAAGGAGCAATTTTCTCTGAAATAAGGAATGGGAGAAGTTATAGTGCAGATCACTTAGTCATCTAATCACTACAAACATCTGAAACTTGTAAGTTGATCTGAACAAAGCTCTCAGTAGTAAACGTGAGATGTTCACAGGTTCCTAACATTCAACTCATGTGCAGCGAAAATCCTTCGTTTCTTTTAGTGAATTTATATTTTACTTTTTTTTAGAAAAATACTCGTAATTGGTGATATATATAATTGAAGTTATATTATTATAGAAATACAATTTATTTTTTCTAATATGCTGAGCACCGGGAAAAAGTTATTTTTTCAAAACATTCCGACAAAGAAGCGAATGTATGTAGTTGGAGTTGAACATGCAAGTCTATGCGTATGTTTAGATCACGAGATTTCTTCCCGATTTAACGAGAATGCATTTTTAATACAAAGTAATAATAAAATCATATTCTCAATCTTGTTATCAGTTGAAATTCAATAATACTATTCATCAAATTGACATCTTTCAAATTGCATCTAACTGCTTTCAATTATTAAGGGACATAGCCAGAAATATACCACAGCACCAAGACTGTGTTGAATAAATATATTTTTTCCGTATAAGATAAATGACCGTAAATGCGAATTTGACCAAATTTCAAAAGTAAATAAATTGTTTTAGGTGATTTCATCTCAATTTTTCTATTTATTGTTGACGTATTTGAGTGATTGAATAAAATTAATAAAGTGGAAACAAGTCAACAAGAACAAATCACTAAAATACTATAAAATACTATAAAAAAGGGAGCAAAAATCTAGTTGAAGCGAAACAAAACAAAATATATATTCCAGGAAACTTTAATGATCGGTAGAATTCAAAAGCTCGACTTTATAATTAAAGGTACCTGGACGCTAGATGAGCGTTATCACCTGCACTGCAACTCACTGCTTTTTGGATCGACCAAATATATTTACAAATATAGTTAATTTTATTATTCCGTGTCTAAATAAAATTGTACTCGAGTAATCAAATACTCATAAACAAGCTTAGATGAAAGTTTATACACCAAAAAGAAGAGAATCGCTTTAAACCAACAATAGCTCATAATTAACCAACAAATTAACACAAGTTATCTTGTTTTCTTCTCCTCGTCAGCGTTACAAATTTCGGAAATCGAAACTATTCAGTTGAGATACCGATTTACGATTTATCGGATGATTTTTAAAAAATCAGATGAATAATCAGTGATTTATCAAAAATCGGACAAATATTTTTGACCGATTTTTAAGTGATTTAAAAAATCGGTCGATTTTTATAACAGAGCTACTCGAAACACCTTTTTCTTTATATTTGTTCCTAAATGTGTTAGAATCTCTTTAGTCATGTGTCTCCATATATGTAATATATGCCTGTATAGTGGGAAATGAATAATGCTTTTACCTTTAAAAGATAAACTTTTAAGACATTTTGGACAGTTGGATTCAAAAATAATATGTTTTTATTATTCTATCGTGTTATGAACAGTTAAACTTATATGTTTTTTAAAATAATTATTAGGTTTATATATCATACGAGTATCTGTCTCATAACCTTTAGCAGTTGAGTTATCTTATCGTGTTCAACTACAACATTATTTCAGTTAATTTGATTTAGTTATATGGTTGAATGAACAGGGCAGCTAAAGTAATCAATTACTCATAAACGAGCTTTAATGAAAGTTTATACACCAAAAAGAAGAGAATTAGAGGACATCATTTAAACCAACAACAGTTCATAAGCAACGAACCTAAGTTATTTTGTCTTCTTCTCCTCGTGAAACACCATTTTCTTTATATTCGTTCCTAAATGTGTTAGAATCTCTTTAGTCATGTGTCTTCATATATGTAATATATGCCTGTACAGTGGGAAATGAATAATGCTTTACCTTTAAACGATAAACTTTGTAATTACTAATCTTTATCTGCACACCATCCTTTTGGGATCTTGAATTCCATTCTTTGAAAGTTTATGATTAAATGCCTCGCATATCTACGATATATACCCCTGCCATGTGCTACTTCCTCTTTTACTAATCATCCACATACAAATATCTAGAAATGATTAAAAAGAGTGAAAGAATAGGAATGATAGAAAGTTATCTTTTTTCTAGTTTGATTGAGTTAATCTTACTCCCCAGTTTTAAAAAAACAATATATACTCTCTCCGTTCCAGTGAGTTGTTTATGTTGGGGGACCGGAATCAACACGTATTTTAAAACTCCCGTAAAATTATAAATAATTTTAAATATTTTTTCTTTTAAATAAAAATATAATATTTAAACTTTTATATAGAAAAAGAAAATTTTAAAAATAAATTATATAATAGTCTTAAAATATGTGCCTATATATAAAGAATTCACTGGGACGACGGAGGGAGTAATAAATAAGATTATAACCTGAGAAAATTATTTATGATTATCACAAAAATCAATATGGAAGAAAATTTTATAAACAAAGTGTTTAGGGTTTCATAAATTAAATTAGCAGATATTGTTTGGGGACCATTTCATATACTCAATACTCTAACATTGCCTATTGATCACAAATCTATCTACTAAGTAATCACAACTTTACAATTTCTGAACTGGAAGCTGCAATTTACAGATTCTAAAGCATTGGCTGGGATATAAGAACTCTTCATATATAGTTGCATGTTACTTGTTCATCTACATATGTCATCATCTCCCATCATCTGGCTAGGTAATCAGCATCTAGCCCCATATAAATCTAAACATACCTATATATTGTATATATCTCCAATATACGAAGGAATCTGTGCTAGTGAGTCTGTCAACATATCTAGTTATAAATCTTTTTTCAACACGACTAGTTAAAAAATCATTATTCCATTAGGTCTTACTTGAAATGATATATCTATATTAAAATTATAAAATAAAAAAAATATTCGGTTTAAAACAGTAATAGTTATTATTATTATTATTTAATTTCTTGTTATGGGCACCTTTTTTTGCCAAATTAAAAATGAAAAATTGGATTATCTAATTTTGGGTTAAATTATATATAACTTATATATAGTAATATAATTAGTGCAAATGAATTTTCGTAATTGACTACATATTATTGTAATATAAACTATTAAAATATTTTTAATAAAATCTAGTTGTAACATAAAATTATTTTTTCTAATATATAATTATGCAAGCTACCGCTTCCACCACATATTAGCTTCATAGCAACTAGGGTGTAATCTAGCCGAGCCAAGTCGAACACTGTCAGGCTAGGTTCGAATTCAATTAAAATAGTTTAGGCATGAGTTTGAGCTTGAGCTCGAGCTCGAGTTCAAGCGAGTCTTTAATTTCACGTTCGAAACTCGGCTCGTAAAAATTAGGTAAACTCGAGTTCAGCTCGAAAACTCGAATAATTTCACTAAATATTAACAAAAACTCGAAATATGATCAGTTCGGCTCGAGTTCGGCTCGATAATAAATATTATATAAAAAATATTACATATTTATATTAAAAATATTAAAAAATAGAGGCTCGACAAGGCTCGCGCACCTTACGAGTCAAGTAATTTAAAGCTCGAGCTCGGCTTGGTTAAAAATTGGAAAAACTCGAGTTCGAACTCAGCTCAATTAATATTTTCGACCCAAATTCAAATGTTTTATAAGCCGAGCTCGACTTGCTTACGAACAATTTTGATCATTTACACCCCTAATAACAACTAATCATTGTTTCCCGATCCTCTTTATACTATTATTATACTTTACTATTTGGGGATTATACAGTAGCAACAAAATAGATTTAAGTGATTTACATGTAACAGCTGTATAATTGTTTATGATTTAATTTAATCATCATATAAAAACATTTAACCTAATAGTTTGTGATCTGATTAATCATCACATGAATACACACTTAACCTAATAATTTTGGACTTGTTATATATTTGAATGACTTTTAACCTTACAACTTACCCCATTAATTCTCACACCCTTTGGCTTTTCATTTTACACCCTTTGGCTTTTCATGCTACTTGTAACCTACAAACTCTAGCCCTATATAAACCATTGTAAGATATGTGATTGATATATGAAATGAAAATCTTCTCTATTCTCTTAGTAATTTTGTTCTTGTAATGCTCTCTATATAATATATTATATATTAGTTTGTAACACGTTATCAGCACGAAAGCTAATAAGATCTGTGGGTGCACCAGAAGGAGAAGTTGGTTTACGAGTTTACACGAGTTTCTTGTCAACACAAGTACTAGTACTAGCTGGGTGATCATTACTTCCTGTCTCTACAAAGGTATGCCCATGTTTTAATTGTTAAATGAATATATTACCGCAGGCATGATTGCATGTTAGTAAAACTAGATCCATAACATGCTAGTCTATTCTTTTAGTTCATATTTGTCATGTTCACGTATTACACTTTGCGGGTGGTTAAATATATAAGTGGATGCATGTATAATATTCTGTACTAATCATTTATGCTAATTGCTTGACCTGATTTTCATGCCTGCTTAGTTGAACATTTGCGTAAGTAAAATTAAAATCACTTCACTTGTTTTCTGCTTCATGAATTATTTGTATTAGTTCTTATGTTATCCCTTGCAAATTACTTAAGTGGCTTGATATTTTTATGCTATAATCTGATTAAGTGATGCATATTTGCTTCTTTTTTTTTTATAAATTTCTGTGCGTAATTAAAATGCATGTGTATCTGTTACAACGCCATGTTAAAGCCAACAGTTTGGTTGTACAAATTTAGGGAGATTTGCACTTTGCATGAATAGTTAAAAACTAAAAGCTAGGCTATGCCTTGTCTCCTGCAGCTTTTATAATCTATTTCCGTGACTAAGAGTTGATGTAGCAGTAATTTATATTTGTTTTACTTGTGCATGCGTATTAATAATTGTCATGTTAACTAAGATGGGTTGTTATCAATGAATAGCATATATTTTAGTCTCTGAGACTTAACTAAAATCATGTTCTATTAAACTTGTTGATTAAATGCATCATTATGTGTAATATATTATATTTGTTTAAGTGAGTATATTTGATAAGTGATAATCTATTTCTTTCGCAAATTATTTGTTATCTTGTCATAAAAAATTATCGCATTGCATTATATTTATGTGCATAAATATTGATGTTGATTCGAGTTTTGTTTATTTTTAGTGAAAATGTCGAATCTTACGAAACTTGAGTTTAACGCACTTGATGTCACCGGAAAAAATTATTTGACATGGATTCTTGATGCTGAAATCCATCTTAGTGGGGGTCTCGGTGACACCATAAAAGAGGGAAATAAGACCTCTGAACAAGACAAGGCAAAGGCCATGATATTTCTTCGCCATCACCTTGATGAAGGCTTGAAAACTGAATATCTGACTATTAAAGATCCATCAACTCTTTGGAAAGATCTCAAAGAAAGATATGATCACCAGAAAACGGTGATACTTCCTAAAGCTCGCTATGATTGGCTACACTTGCGATTGCAAGATTATAAAAGTGTGAGCGAGTATAACTCTGCCATGTTCAAAATTACATCTCAATTGAAATTATGTGGCGAGAATATCACCGATAAAGATATGTTGGAGAAAACATATTCCACTTTCCATGCCAATAATATGCTCTTGCAACAACAATATCGTGAACATGGATTCACGAAATATTCTGAGCTTATTTCTGTGTTGCTTCTTGCTGAACAAAATAATGAACTTTTGCTGAAAAATCATCAAGCACGTCCCACTGGCTCAACACCATTCCCTGAAGTGAATGCGGTGACTAATAATGAATATAGAGATAATAAATCATTTGGACGTGGACGTGGGCATGGATATGGACGTGGACGTGGGCGTGCCCGTGGTCATGGATTTTGGCGTGGTCGAGGCCGAAATCAACAAAATCGCCCCCACTTTAAAAGGAAGCCTTACTATCAAAAACAGAAAACAAATGAGGAGAAACCCGAGGGAAGTACAATGGTTAAAAAGAGTGAAAGTACTTGTAGCCGTTGTGGAATGAAAGGTCATTGGAGAAGTACATGTCGTACCTCCAAGCACTTTGCTGACCTATATCAAGCATCTTTGAAAAATGTTGAAACTAATTTCACCGAACAGAATGATCCTTTGGGGATTGCTCATCTTGAAGCACATCTTGGAAGTGATGGCCAAGTTGATCCTTCGGCCTTTACTCACATGGAAGTTGGTGATTTCTTTGAAGATGTCGATGTGAATATGCCTAAATTTGGTGGTGATGAGCCTAAGAATAATTAAGAAAGGCCTTACTTGCTTGTTGAACGTTTTCCTTATTTATTTTGGATTGTTAGTACTTAATTTTTGAACTATGATAATCATCCTTATCAGTTGCTTATGTAATTTTCTTTAATGAAGTACTTGAGATGTTTTACCTCTACTTCTAATTTTATTTTATTTTTCGTGAAGAAATGATTGCCAGCAACCTCTCATCATGTGCTATAAAAGATGAGGAATCTTTTTGTTTGGCAGATAGTGCAACCACACATACAATTTTAAAAGATCAAAAATATTTTTCGCATCTAACATTAGCCAAAGCTAATGTAAATACAATATCGGGTGCATCAAATATAATTGAAGGCTCCGGAAGAGCAAGTATAGTGCTACCTAATGGTACATGTTTGTTGATTGAAAATGCACTATTCTCCACCCGATCAAAAAGAAATCTTTTGAGTTTTAAAGATATACGCCACAATGGCTATCATATTGAGACAACAAATGAACTTGAAAGTGAATATTTGTGTATCACGACTACTATCTCAGGGAGGAAACATGTGATAGAAAAACTCCCATCATATAATTTTGGATTATATTATACTTTCATAAATCCAGTTGAGTCACACATGACTATTAATACAAGATCTGTTGACCCGACAAATTTTATTATATGGCATGATCGTTTAGGCCATCCGGGTTCAACAATGATGCGAAGAATTATTGAAAATTCAAATGGACATCCACTCAAAAACAAAATTGTTCCATTGTCCAAAGATTTTTCATGTGTTGCTTGTTTTGAAGGAAAATTGATAACAAAACCATCCCTTGTGAAAGTTGCAATCGAATGCCCAAAATTTTTGGAGCGAATTCAAGGAGATATATGTGGACCAATTACCCCATCTAGTGGGCCATTTCAGTACTTTATGGTACTCATTGATGCATCAACAAGATGGTCACATGTTAGTTTATTGTCCACTCGTAATGTTGCTTTTGCACGACTCCTTGCTCAAATAATTCGATTACGAGCACAATTTCCTGATTATAATATAAAGAAAATACGATTGGACAATGCAGGAGAATTTACATCCCAATCTTTTAAAGATTATTGTATGTCTATTGGGATTGAAGTGGAGCATTCTGTTGCCCACACACACACTCAAAATGGTCTTGCCGAGTCTTTCATTAAAAGGCTACAACTAATTGCGAGACCATTACTTATGAGAACAAATTTACCAACTACTTCCTGGGGACATGCAATATTACATGCGGCTTCTTTAGTTCGGTTAAGACCGACTTCTTATCATAAATATTCCCCACTGTAACTGGTAAATGGTCAAGAACCAAATATCTCTCACTTGAAAATTTTTGGGTGTGCTGTTTATGTTCCAATATCCCCTCCCCAACGAACAAAAATGGGACCCCAAAGAAGACTAGGGGTATATATTGGATTTGATTCTCCCTCAATTATTAAATATTTGGAGCCCAAGACTGGTGATTTATTCACGGCAAGATTTGCCGATTGTCAATTTGATGAGACAATTTTTCCTGCATTAGGGGGGGATAAGACAAAATTTGAAAAAGAAAAGCAAGAAATTTTGTGGAATGCAGTGTCCCTGTCTCATTATGATCCTCGTACAAATCAATGTGAACTTGAAGTTCAAAAAATTATCCACCTACAAGAAGTCGCAAATAGATTGCCTGATGCATTTACTGATGTCAAAAATGTGACAAAGTCACATATACCAGCTGTTAATGTTCCTTGTAAGATTAAACTTCCTGAAGAAGATAATAAAATCATGCTAGCAAATGAGTCTAAAGCACGCCAGAAGCGTGGAAGACCTATTGGATCCAAGGATAAAACTCCAAGAAAAACAAGGAGACTTGATAATAAAGCTGGAACATCAAATGACATCGTAGAATTGATGATCACTGAAGAAACGTCTTCCAAAGATGATCAAACACCTGAAATTGTTGACAATGAAGAGATCTCGATAAATTATGTCATTTCAGGAAAGAGGTGGAATAGAAAAGAAATTGTCATGGATGATATATTTTCATATGCAGCTGCACTTGACATTTCTGAGGAAATCGAGGATCATGAACCTAGATCGATCTATGAATGTAAAAGAAGAAATGATTGGCCAAAATGGAAAGAAGCTATTGAAGCTGAACTGAAATCACTTGAAAAACGCCAAGTTTTTGGACCTATTGTCCAAACACCTGCAGGTATAAAACCCGTCGGATATAGATGGGTATTTGTGCGTAAAAGAAATGAGAAAAATGAAATTGTGAGATACAAGGCACGCCTTGTTGCTCAAGGTTTCTCACAAAGACCGGGAATCGATTACGAAGAAACTTATTCCCCGGTAATGGATGCAACAACATTCAGATTTTTAATAAGTTTATCAATTCTAGAAGGGCTCCGAATGAATTTAATGGATGTTGTAACTGCCTACTTGTATGGATCACTCGATAGTGACATTTACATGAAAATCCCTGATGGGTTAAAAATGCCTGAAGCATATAGTTCAAGACCCCGAGAGATTTACTCAATTAAATTACAGAGATCATTATACGGATTGAAACAGTCGGGTCGTATGTGGTACAATCGTCTCAGTGAATATCTTTTGAAAGATGGATATACCAATAATGTAATATGTCCATGTGTTTTTATTAAAAGGACAAAATTGGGGTTTACTATCATTGCAGTATATGTTGATGATTTAAACATCATTGGAACCCCAGATGAACTTAATGAGACGATTGAATATTTGAAAAAGGAGTTTGAAATGAAGGACTTGGGTAAAACAAAACTCTGCCTTGGTTTTCAAGTTGAACATTTATCTACTGGAATCTTTGTCCACCAGTCTTCGTATATTGAAAAGATTCTTAAACGGTTTATTATGGATAAGGCATATCCTGTGAGTACACCCATGGTTGTACGATCATTAGAAAAGAATAAGGATCTATTCCGCCCAAGAGAAAAGGGAGAAGAACTTCTTGGTCCTGAAGTACCATATCTTAGTGCCATTGGTGCACTAATGTATCTTGCCAATTGTACACGTCCTGATATTGCATTTTCTGTCAACCTTTTTGCAAGACATAGTTCTGCTCCAACTCGAAGATATTGGACTGGTGTGAAACAAATATTTAGATATCTTCGAGGAACAATGGATATGGGTTTATTTTATTCTAAAGACTCAAAAGTGGAATTAGTTGGCTATGCAGATGCAGGATATCGGTCTGATCCGCACAAAGGAAGATCACAAACAGGTTATGTATTCACATATGGTGATACCGCAATATCTTGGCGGTCTACAAAGTAGACTCTTGCAGCAACTTCTTCGAATCATGCTGAGTTATTGGCGCTACATGAATCTAGTCGAGAATGTGTTTGGCTAAGGTCTTTGGTCCATCATATTCGAGAATCATGCGGTCTGTTAGTCAATAAAGGAAGCCCTACTATTTTATTTGAAGATAATGAAGCATGCATAACTCAGACTCGAGAAGGTTACATTAAAGGTGATAGGACAAAGCACATCGATCCAAAGTTCTTCTTTACCCATGAACTTCAACAAAGGGGGGAAATTGATGTTTGTCAGATTCGATCATGTGAAAATCCAGCAGACTTGTTCACAAAAGCACTTCCTACATCTTCCTTCGAGAAGCTTGTACACAAGATTGGGATGCGTAAATTTCGAGATCTATGCTGATTTTCATAGTCGTGTTAAAATGAGGGGGAGATATAATGCACTCTTTATTACACGTGTAACACATGTACTCTTTTTCCTTCACTAGGGTTTTTCCCACAGGGTTTTTCCTAGTAAGGTTTTAATGAGGCATGTTGTTTATACGAGTCATTCAAGGGGGAGTGTTATATATTTGAATGACTTTTAACCTTACAACTTACCCCATTAATTCTCACACCCTTTGGCTTTTCATTTTACACCCTTTGGCTTTTCATGCTACTTGTAACCTACAAACTCTAGCCCTATATAAACCATTGTAAGATATGTGATTGATATATGAAATAAAAATCTTCTCTATTCTCTTAGTAATTTTGTTCTTGTAATGCTCTCTATATAATATATTCTATATTAGTTTGTAACAGGACTGGAGTACTTGAAATTTCAAGAAGGTCATACCCGAAATAAGGTACACAAACTACACTTTATTATCAGATAAAACATAAATTATGATGGTTTAATATACCTTTTATCACTAACATTTCTCTCTCTATATACTAGGTTGGAGTAGAACCTCATAAACCAAACAAACTAGCTAGCAACGAGTTATAGCAAGATAAACTGATTAGTGACCCCTTTCTATCATATCAGCTACTTTTAAAATGTATCAAAGTAAACCAGACCTTAATAACATTGGGGCAGAAGGGTTTGCCACGTTGGATGAGTACCAATATGTACACAACTACAAGTATCAGCAGCCAAAAAGCCATGTTTATCAGATGATTATTCCCGTAGCGGTTCAGGCTAAGAAGGAGGTTGTATCTATCGATTCTTACCAAGCTGCGCAGAGGTATGGTGGCATTTTGATTGCTGAATATCGCAAGAACAAGAAACCCCTTGTGCGCTTGCCTAAGTTTCATAAATAATGCATGCCTAGCAAGCTGTGTTATCAAGTATTGTCTGTATCGAGTGTGTTATGTGTGTAAGTGTGTGCTGTGCTGCTCAAATAAGATTATGTAGCTTGCTTCCTTTATGGTCTTAATGTAATTCAGAAGTAAAATCAAGTGTCACTGGTACTGATATTGTGGCAATGTTTATCGTGGTTAGTTTATAACTAATTAACGTTAACAATAAAGCCTGAAATAATATTTGACCTTAACTTCTATAAAGCCTGTTTGACTAGTAGTTTATAAATCTGCTTATGTATCAGCTTCTTTAAATATTTTTTTAATTATATTATAACAATAATTTATAGATCAATGTTTGACCCGAATTCATATTCTTTTGGAGTTGAGAATTAAAAGAGATGATCAGTACTCTATTTTTCAACAAACGCATGCTTAATTGTGGAGAATGAACATGGAATTGGCATGTCGTCATTGTGCATATATACTCCTAATAATTGTTTGAATCACCGAGCCATTAATAATAATTCCATTATGGTAGCTGGTAAAGAGCTTATTTTGGTTGATCTGAAGTCAATTATTATAACCTTTTATTATTTTGAAGACACTCACTACAAGAAACAGGGTTTTACCGACCGCCAAATCGGTCGTTATAAGACGGTCGGAAAAAGCCATGTTTCTTGTAGTGACTGCCATCCTCTTTCTTGATGGCCAATGTACCTGAAACGTGTACTGATAGCGCAGAAGGGTAATAGACGGCCAATGTGTCCGATATATTGATAGCTGCGTTCCTATGATAGAAAAGAAGAGGAAGGGAGGAATTCTCGACCTTTTCTCTACTTAAAACTATATTTCCGTCTTGACGTTTCTGCAACTGCTGTTTAAACGATCTTAAGCATAGTTTCTAGATGCATAGAAGGTATCCTATAACAGCTGTTATCTATTACTTTCGAATTATTAACCTTTTTTTGCCTACAATGGATATGATTATCAAAAAAGGTGTAGCACATATTGATGAACTCCTATTCTCCTAACATGTTTATTTTTCGCGCATGTTGCATTTTGTGAAAGCATTCCAATAATGCACACTCCACTGATCCACTAATGCAGAGCACTGCAAACACATTGATAGGCAATAAGTAGTTCCCCTCTTTCAGTTAAAAAGGTTAGGGAAAAATGTGTTTCTTTAACCTCCTTCTGGCTTCTTTTTTCCCCCTGTAACTTATTCAAATCTCGCCCTTCATTCCTTAGACATTTCTTCCTGCACCGTTGATATATTAATCTGTATACACTTCAATAAGGGATCTCGAATTTAAATCTACACTTGATTGCCCAAATTTTCTTGGATACAACTCTTCTGGACTATAAATATATGGACATCCCTCCTCCTCTCTTTACTCCATGCATATCTACAAAGCTCTCTACATCTTAGTATATCTGTAACAGAACATGATCTCTAGCTCGGCTGAGATTCGACCATGCATGTCTGGACTATATGGCAGCTGGACTGACTGATTTTGATGGCTGGCTCCTGCCTCCGCTCTTATGGAATCGTTTCATTGATGTTGTTGTTTGATAGATCTAAGAACTTGAACCCGGGTTTAGAGGTATATTTTTGATCATATCCTTTCGCATCATCTATTATCATATTACCATTTGCTAAAATATAAAAATCACTTATGTTTTGTCACTTGTAATCATGGCACTTAAATTTTCCACACAAAGACTTATTTTTCCTGTGATCTGATTTTGTCCAACTTTAATACTTGAATGGATGAGTTGTCGAAATTTATGCAGTAGTTTTATCATTGAAATTGTCCTTTGAAAGTTCAAAATTTGATCTCAACAATTTAATTTGAGCAATAACCTTTTCCCTTCCACTAATTAAAGAGCAAATATTTTTTCTTCTGAGTATAGTATACTCCGGTTCAATTTGCTAAATTTATTAATACGGATGTGGGATTACTTGTCAATTTGAATTCTAAACTTGATACAGAATCAGATTGTAAGAAACATACTTCTCTTCTTCCACTAATCTTGGAGTAATAACAAGTGAGAGTAGTGATCGCTAATTAAACATCATTAGACTGATGAAAAAATAATAGATGATGCGAAAGATATGAGCAAAAGACCACCTCCAGGGTTTCTGTTCTCCACGGATCTATCAAACAACAACATCCGTGGGAAGATTCTTGCTTTACTAAATTTAGACCGAGTGTGTAATCGAGTTAAAAGGATCCTGTCAGTCAATTGTTTAGTCTCCTTCCACAAAGTCTATAAGGTTTAAACTTTCTAAGCTGCTGGAACCTCTCCTTCAATAACTTATCAGGAGATTTTGATTATGATTCAGATATTGATGAGGCATGTTGTTTTACACTAGGATAAGACCTTGTCTCTGGGTAATATTTTTTGAGATTTTGAACTTCTTTGCATCTCATCAATTCTTGGATGGGTATATCATCAAGTTTTACTTTGTCAAACAAGTATTTAGCGAGAGCGATTGAAATTGTTACATAAGTAACAGGTGAATTTTCTACTTCCCTGCTCAAATGCATAAACATTATAAAGATGTCATCTTAGTCTGGTAAATATTATCTCTCCTTTTGTTATCTTAATATTTAGCATCTCAGTCAGTTTCTTGAATTTGTAAAACCGCCATGATATGCTGGCGCTATTCGTATATTTCTCTAAGCATATTCAGGTTCCTTATAAAGACTATCCTTGGAGGAAGATTATTGGTTTTTTCTTTCCGTTGACTCAGGTTCATCAGTAGCTTAGAGAAAGAGGATGTTGTAATACTCTGCATCATTTAAATAGAGCTTTAGAAATAGTTTGTAAAGCTGGATCTTATTTAGTATGTGCCAATATGTTCATATGTTCTGTTTCCACTTGTTATTAATATGGTTGTGTTGTTCTGTTTGATACTTTGTTGTGCTTGTCATCTTGAAAATAGTATTGCTTCATAAAGAGATGCCATTCTAAAACATAAGCTTTTACCATTCTTCATATCTTCTGATCCTTATAATACAAAACTCAGAGAGGTCAAATCATTCTATAATATGAACTTCAAATGTTGATTATTGGTTCAATTTAATTCAGAAACAGTTATATGGTAGAGAATTGAACTAATGCCTGAAACGAGCAGTTTGAAGCTGAAACCGAAATAATTTCAACTCCTTCAAGTAAAATATATATGAAGTTGCATGATATATATTGGTTAGGCCCCATAAACCGATTTCGACTAAGGCCCACGAATCCCAGGGGCCGACCTTATTGAATCTTGTTCTTTTGTTTGCTTGAATAGTTCATTAGCCGGTCATATGTCATGTTTTTTATGATATGATCGACGGGAAGGAAGGGTATATGAAGCATGGAGATGGAGACTTGTAAGTTTCAAGTTGACATTACAAGATTAGTTAAGAAATCTAAAAAATCTTGATATGATACTCACAGACCAATCATGTTTGATGATTCCTATATTGTGGTAAAACTAATTTTAATGTCAATCATCATCTGAGGATTGTAGTTCCTAGATCCTAACAACTGTTTTACCTGTTACTTTATACCAAAAGAAAACCGTAGAACTATATAAAGCTTAGTGTAACATTAAGTGACATGCTATGAATGAAAGAAGTAGCATTCTGAATTTGGTAGGTTAATAGAAGTATTGTGATAATTTGGCAGGAGCAGCAACGTGATGTTTGCCTAAATTACCATTGTTTATACAGTAATTAGGTCTTTGCTGCTACAGATTAACTTAAATACGCATGTGTTAATATTATTGGAGAGTGGGCAAATTTATAATGAGTAGTGCAAGATTTTATCGTTAATGGCCTCATTGTCAGGTCTGTGGATAAGGTTATTGAGGATCACGGATGTGCAGGCCTGTTTTCCAGTTGATTGCAATTAAGGTGCTTAAGAATACTGTATACAAAGTCACTGACCTAGCTAGAGGTCTATCTAGTTAGCAAGATTGTCTTTTTCATATGGGCTCGAAGTAGATGTTTGCAGCATCCTTACTTACTTTCTAGGTTATTTCACCTTCATGTTTTGGTTGTAAGTGCAACTATGAGTTACAAAAGAGCTGCTGCTTGCAAGAGTCCGGAATAGTGCAATTATGATTTGATAATAGATTTCTAAATGATTTAGTAATAGTGGAAATAAAAGTCCTTAAGTTAAAATCACATGCCTGATGCTTTTTTGTCCGTCTTATGATTCACCAATGTTTTCATGCTTGCAGTTACAACATGCTCCCAGGCTACTGCTGCTATAGATCTGCTACGGGAGAGGAAATGTTGTTTTGATTTAGTCCTAATTGATGTACATACTCATGATATGGATGGCTTTAAGCTCCTTGAATTCGTTGGTTTGGAAATGAACCTTCCTGCCATTAGTAAGTAGTCATTTTTTCAATGAAATGCACAAGTATATTTGTTCTCTAGACCCTGCTCTAGGAGCGAGATATGCTAGTATGGCTTAGTGCATGTGTATACTAATGTGATATAATGTGTTACAGTGATTTCGGCATATGGAAGCACCAGTGCTATTATAAGAGGAATAAGACACGGGGCTTGTGATTACTTAATCAAGCCTATACGTGAGGAAGAGTTGAAGAACATATGGCAGCATGTAGTCAGGAAAACAAGGAATGAAAAACAGGAAAATTCAAGCAGTTTGGATGAAAAATACCAGAACAGAAGAGGAACCGGTGATGTGGAATATGTCTATGCTGTTAATGAAATTTCAAACCTCAGTTTAACCCTCATAAATATAAATTCTTGATGCTCAAGTATTGGTGATTGAAACAATGCCTGAGATTAAAAAAAATACACATAACCTAAGTTAGACACAGTCTAAAGTTTTAGTTATATTTATTATTTAAATATTATGAATGAAATCTAAGCGCTTACCTCTATCTATCATAACTTTTGCACTTGAAAAAATAACTATGACTGGTGTGTTCAAAACATCTTCATATAAAGGTATTATACTCTCAGTTAATTCACCCACTATATTCAATTTACATAGTATTGTGTGAAAATTAAAATGGAACGTTAAATTTAAAATTTAAGGTATTTTGTAATTAGTGGATTGATCTTATTTATAACATATTAAATAGAAACTGTCATAAAAATGTTTGAATCTCATCAGTGATTTGAGTTCAAATATCAGGTTCATGTTAACCATTGGTTGAAGATGTTCAACTACTCCAATTACATCTCAGAAATGACATGTTAAAACATAGAAAACAATGTGTTTCATATGATTTTTGTATAAGATAAGTATCGAGAAATATAATCATACTGATGGCGAATGACGGATTAAAAGCACATTTTATCGTATTTGTGACTAAAGTAGGTACTTGCACAAATTCGAAACTGTGTGTTGGTAAATTGGCCACTTCATGATTTTCATGAATTAAATGGACCAATATTGAATTTGAGAAATATATTTTTAAGACATAACGAACATGTAATTTCCAGTCGCATGCGTGGTAAGGAAATTAGATATTTCATACTGTTGTCCCTCAACAATATTAATTTCTAGAGCATTCCATAAATCTACCATAACAAAAGTCTGTATATTATTATGCTGACAAATAGGGAAAAGAAATTGTTAGAAATGTCTATTTTTACTATAAAGATTTACTCCCTTCGTCCCACTGGATTCTTTACATTGGGGGACGGGAGACCGACACGCATTTTAAGGCTCCCGTAAAACATGGTTCCCCGAGTATTTTTAAATATTTTTTTTCTTTTAAATAAAAATATAATATTTAAACTTTTATACAGAAAAAGAAAATTTTAAAAATAAATTATAGAATTATACTTTATAGTAGCCTTAAAATGCATGTCAAGCATGAAAAAAAATATGTGAAGAATCCAGTAGGACAGAGTGAGTATAAAATTAATATTAAAATATTTATATGACACGATTTACCTAATCGTCCAAAAGAATCATATTACAATCAATGAAAACTCATTTTCAAGTGTTGAAAAGCCAAAAAAAATATAACACGGACCCGTACACTGAAATGGGTATTGTACATATCGTGTGAAGAGAGCGAATGAAAGGCATTCGGATCGGTAAGGAATCATTTTGTGAACAATATTAACAGTTAAGCCAATAGATGTGACAATAAACTTAACTATGCAAGAACGAATATAAACTCAAATCCGATTACTAATCTATAATTCTTCGAGAATCGTCTGAACAACGTATATTTAGAAGTTATGAGTTATAATATATGAACATGACTTACAACATGGCTATTTAATTATAAAATACTACAAATTAAGAAATTTATTTTGAATCTAAAAATTTAATACTGAGATATAAAAGTTTTTTTTATTGTTATCTTTATTAAAATGGGTGTAATGTAGTTGTCAATTAGTTGGTGAATTTTTAAATTAAACATAAAGTTGTTATGGTCATAGTATACAAAAAAATATTATTACATTATTTATCAAGAAAATACTAATTGTAGTAATTTGGTAAAATTTTATCAAGATATTTCATATACAACAGACATGAAATCTTTTGTTTATATTTTATATCAATTTACACAGCAATCATGAAGATACTAATTGTTAAAATTTAAAAAATTAGTTTAGGAATGAAGTATGGAACACACATCTAATCTTCATCTTAAATTTTGTATATTTATTGATTTGTTATATTTATAAAAGTATGTGAGAATTAATTGTCAATTGTCTTGTGAGTTTATAAATACACTTATAAAGTTGTTATAGTTGTAGTAATGTAAAAAAGATTATTACATCATTAATTATCAAGATACTATTGCATTAATTTACTAAAATTAGCTAAAGAGTGAAGTGTAGAACATATACGAAAAAATTTGTTTTTATTTTATATCAATTTACACAATAATCACCAAGATACTAATTACGTAAATTTAAAAAAAAATTATGAATGAAGCTTAGAAAACGCATATAATCTATTATTTTAATTTTGTCTATTACTTAACGGGTTAATTTTATAAAAATAAATGAGATGTAGTTATCACTTTTCTCTTAATTTAATGAATCTTTATAAAAAAATATATGATTTGTAAAATTAAACATCCAATTGTTATAGTTCTAGTACTTTTAAAAATATTATTACATTCTTAATCTCCAACAAACTAATTGCACTAATTTTCTATAAATAATTAAGGAATGAAGTGTGGAACCGACATATAATTATTTTTTCTTTTATTTTATATTTTACACAACAATCACGAAGATACAAATTTTGCTAAAATTTTAAAAAAAAAATGGTTTAGAAAGGAAGCATAGAAATATATATTACTTAAGGGTTATTTCTATAAAAAATGGAGATGTGTAGTTGTCACTATTGGTTTGATTTTATAATTTTTATAAAAATAGGTGAGACTTAAAATTAAGCATAAAAGTCATAGTAATTTTGAAAAGATACACTCTTAACCACCAAGATATTAATTGCACTTAGTTTCTAAAATTATTTAAGTAATGCAGTGTAGAATATGCATGTAATTTTTTTGCTTTTATTTTATATCAATTTACATAGCAATCACGAAGATAATAATTGGTATAATTTTAAAATTTTAGTTTGGGAATGAAGATTATGAATGAAGAGTAGAAAACACATATAACTTTTTTCTTAGATTTTGCATATTACTTATCAAATTATCTTAAATTTTTGGAGAGATGTAGTCGTCACTTTTCTCTTGATTTCAGACATCTTTATAAAAATAAGTGAGATGTAATGGTCAATTTTATTTTGATTCCATAAAATTTTTAAAGTCATAGTTATACAAATAAGATTATTATATTCTTAATCATCAAGATATTAATTGCATTAATTTTCTAAAATTATCTAAGGAACGAAGTGTAAAATAGACACAAAATCTTTTACTTTCAATTTATATAAATTTACATAGTAATTATTTAGCAAAACAAAATAAAAATAAATTCACATAACAATTATCAAGATAATAATTACTAAAATTTTAAAAATAGTTTAGGAATTAAGTGTCGAACACACATATAACTTTTTTGCTTTAATTATGTATTAATTTACACAGTCTTAATTGCTAAAATAATAAATAAATAGTTAAGTAATGGAGTGTAAAAGAGACATAAAAAAAATTGATTTTGGTGTAGAAAATTTTTCTTTTTCATTTTTGGCCATGTGTTAACTGAATACATTTAATATAAATTGCAAGTACAAATAGTAAAACAAGAAAAACTTTAATCAATATTATAAATAAGAAATCCAACTCAAATCATTACCAAGCATGCAATGTAACGAAACACAATAATCATAATGAAAATCCTCCAAAACATATCTAGGAATGTATTAATTGACTACTTTATTCTACTATTTTAAAAATGATGAACCTTTAATAGTTGAATTTCTAAAACAAAGATAAAGCAGACTTAACATATTGAAATATCAAATATCAAATGTACTTAATGATTAATATTTTTTAATTTTTTAATCTTATGCATTTTTTCGGAGTGACCTTTCACATCAAAAATAAAATCGCCGTCAAGGATTGCGGGACTGTCTGATTGTCTAACTCTTTTATTTGTGGACTTGACGGAATCTAGTGTCATCTTCGTTGCACCAGAATGAGTCGAAAAAGTTTCCTCTTTCTCTGTTAATTCATTTTTTTGGAGACGGACCCCTAAATATTCACAAATAAATCAACATGCATCTTATCAATATTTAAAAGAATATCAAAACTTCAGTAACTAGAAAAAAAAAATTCTTACATCCATCTAACTATGATCAGGCATATTCTCTGCAATTGTTTTAGCTGGACAATCTGCATTTGCTGCTTCGCCACATTCAGCAACACCGGAGACAAAGAACAGTGAGTGGTCTTCTAATTAATTAAATTATAGTATGACACAGGGATATATTATATTGTGATGACATATGTGCATAATGTGTTTGAATCAGTACTTACGTCATCATCGCGGAAGATGAGAATAAGGCCTTTGAACTCACCCGTTATGATGTTGAATCCATGCCACTTCGATTCTCCAACTTGTCTTATCGGTTGTCAAAGAAACAATATGACACAAGCGAAAACCTTGCATTGTGCATATGATGAATGAAAATATTTGTTATTGGGAGAATTTTTTAAATGTGAGTTGAAAATATGTGTAGAGTTTTTTATATAGGATAAATAGAGTTATTAACATTAATTATATGTATAAATTATGTTAATTAGATGATACGATAATTACATTTTTATTGGCTAAATTTGTTTTATATCAAATATCATAAGATTACATAAATCGGTTGTGAGCGGTCAGATCTCAGAAATAACTCAAATATCAAATTAATGTGAGTTGATTATGGTGTACAAGTATTATATACAAATAAAAAATAGTTTTCAACATTAATTACATGCAAGATTTACGTTAATCATATAAGTGTCATAAATAAGAGCTAACACATTAATTAAATAAAAAGAT
>NW_027420412.1:140000-142787 GCF_009905375.1 Apium graveolens
GGTAAGATATTCTCGTCAAACTTGTAATTTAAATTTACTAAACGTAGAATATGATAATGTTTATAAACGAGCTTAGATGGAAGTTTATACACCAAAAAGAAGAAAATCGCTTTAAATCAACAATAGCTCATAACTAAGCAACAAATTAACAGAAGTTATTTTGTCTTCTCCTCGTGAAACACCATTTTCTTTATATTCGTTCCTAAATGTGTTAGAATCTCTTTAGTCATGTGTCTCCATATATGTAATATATGCCTGTATAGTGGGAAATGAATAATGCTTTTACCTTTAAAAGATAAACTTTGTAATTACTAATCTTTATCTGCACACCATCCTTTTGGGATCTTGAATTCCATTCTTTGAAAGTTTATGATTAAATGCCTCGCATATCTACGATATATACCCCTGCCATGTGCTACTTCCTCTTTTACTAATCATCCACATACAAATATCTAGAAATGATTAAAAAGAGTGAAAGAATAGGAATGATAGAAAGTTATCTTTTTTTTAGTTTTATTGAGTTAATCTTACTCCCCAGTTTTAAAAAAACAATATATATTCTCTCCGTTCCAGTGAGTTGTTTATGTTGGGGGACCGGAATCAACACGTATTTTAAAACTCCCGTAAAATTATAAATAATTTTAAATATTTTTTCTTTTAAATAAAATTATAATATTTAAACTTTTATATAGAAAAAGAAAATTTTAAAAATAAATTTTATAATAATCTTAAAATATGTGCCAATATATAAAGAATTCACTGGGACGACGGAGGGAGTAATAAATAAGATTATAACCTGAGAAGATTATTTATGATTATCACAAAAATCAATATGGAAGAAAATTTTATAAACAAAGTGTTTAGGGTTTCATAAATTAAATTAGCAGATATTGTCTGGGGACCATTTCATATACTCAATACTCTAACATTGCCTATTGATCACAAATCTATCTACTAAGTAATCACAACTTTACAATTTCTGAATTGGAAGCTGCATTGTACAGATTCTAAAGCTTTGGCTGGGATATAAGAACTCTACATATATAGTTGCATGTTACTTGTTGAAACATGTCATCTACATATGTCATCATCTCCCATCATCTGGCTAGGTGATCAGCATCTAGATCCATATAAATCTAAACATACCTCAATATGTATATGTCTCCAATATACGAAGGAATATGTGCTAGCTAGTCTGTCAACATATCTAGTTACAAATCTTTTTTCAACACGACTAGTTAAAAAATTCTTATTCCATTAGGTCTTACTTCAAATGATATATTTATATTAAAATTATAAAATAAAAATATATTCGGTTTAAAACAGTAATAGTTATTGTTAGTTATTGCTATTATTATTTAATTTCTTGTTATGGGCACTTTTTTTGCTAAATTAAAAATGAAAGATTGGATTATTTAATTTGGGGTTAAATTATATATAACTTATATATAGTAATATAATTAGTGCAAATAAATTTTCGTAATTGACTACATATTATTGCAATATAAACTATTAAAATATTCTTAATAAAATCTAGCTGAAACATAAAATTATTTATTTATTTCTTAATATATAATTATACAAGCTACCGCTTCCACCACAGATCAGCTTCAAGGCAACTAGGGTGTAATCTAGTCGAGCCACGGCGAACACTGTCTGGCTAGGTTCGAATTCGATTAAAATAGTTCAGACATGAATTTGAGCTCGAACTCGACCGAGCCTTTAATTTCAAGTTCGAAACTCGGCTCGTAAAAAGTTTGGTAAATTCGAGTTCGGCTTGAAAACTCGAATAATTTCACTAAATATTAACAAAAACTCAAAATATGATCCGTTTGACTCCGGTTCGATTCCATAATAAATAATATATAATAAAATATTAAATATTTATATTAAAATATTAAAAATAATAGAGACTCGATAAGGCTCGCGAACCTTACGAGTTGAGTAATTTGAAGCTTGAGCTCGGCTTCATTAAAAATTGGAAAAACTCGAGTTCGAGCTCGACTCAATTATTTTCAACCCGAATTCGAATTTTTTACGAGTCGAGTTCGAATTGTTCATGAACAATTTTGCTCATTTACGTCCCTAATACGCCCCTAATAATAACTAATCATTGTTTCCCGACCCTCTTTATAATATTATTATACTTCACTATTTGTGCATTATACAGTAGCAACAAATTATAGATTTAAGTGATTTACATGTAACAGCTGTATAATCATTTATGATTTGATTTAATCATCATATAAATACACTTAACCTAAAGGTTTTTGATTTTATTTAATTATCACATGAATCCACACTTAACCTTATAATTCTGGACCGGAGTATTTCAAGGAGGTCATACACGAAATAAGGTACACAAACTACATTTTATTATCAGATAAAATATAAATTATGATGATTTAATTTACCTTTAATCACTAACATTTCTCTCTTATATATACCAAGTTGTAGTAGAACCTCATAAACCCAACAAACTAGCAACGATCGAGTTATAGCAAGATAAACTGATTAGTGACCCCCTTTTTATCATATTAGCTACTTTTAAAATGTATCCAAGTAAACCAGATCTTAAGAACATTGGGGCAGAAGAGTCTTTACAAATGCTGCTCTAATTGTTCATATAACTATTTCATCGCAATACATAATAAAATCAATTAGTGATATATGATCGTAAAATACAATTTTTCTTAATTTTTAGGCGCGAATAGTCACCTAACATATGTTGTTTCGTATTGAATTATCTTATAATATTATGAATAAAAAATTTACAAACTCAAAAAT
>NW_027420413.1:0-42408 GCF_009905375.1 Apium graveolens
TGTGGCCGTGAAAAGTTTCTCATTCAGCTAAAACACTATTCACAAGGGGTACAAAAAGTTGAAAAATTGGGGGTTATTACATATAAGTTGCAAAATTACTCTAATATGGTTTAAAGTGACTTACATGGTTGATTAGAGCCAAAATGTGGACCAAATTGACTCGTTTGAAAGTGGTACAAAGAAATTGGTTAAAGGATGTCAAATTGGATGTTTATGATGTTAACATATTAATTCTACCAAAATATGGTGGCAAGTTAGTCTTATAAGGTGCAAAATTACTCTAATATGGTTTAAAGTGACTTGCAATGGTAGATTATAGCCAAAACTGTGGACAAATATTGACTCGTATGAAAGTGGTTACCAAGAGATGGTTAAAGGATGTCAAATTGGATGTTTATGATGTTAAAATGTTAATTCTACCAATATATGGTTGTAAGTGAGTCTTATAAGGTGCAAAATTACTCTAATATGGTTTAAAGTGACTTACATGGTTGATTAGAGCCAAAATGTGGACCAAAATTGACTCGTATGAAAGTGGTACCAAGAGGTGGTTAAAGGATGTCAAATTAGATGTCTATGATGTTAACTTGTTAATTGTGCCAATATATGGTTGAAAGTGTGTCTTATAAGGTGCAAAATTACTCTAATATGGTTTAAAGGGACTTACATGGTAGATTATAGCCAAAATATGGACCAAAATTGACTTGTATGAAAGTGGTACTAAGAGATGGTTAAAGGATGTAAAATTGGATGTTTATGACGTTAACATGTTAATTATACCAATATATGGTGGCAAGTTAATCTTATAAGGTGCAAAATTACTCTAATATGGTTTAAAGTGACTTACATGGTAGATTAGTGCCAAAATGTGGACCAAAATTGACTCGTTTGAAAGTGGTACCAAGAGATGGTTAAAGGATGTCAAATTGGATGTTTATGATGTTAACATGTTAATTCTACCAATATATGGTTGAAAGTGAGTCTTATAAGGTGCAAAATTACTCTAAAATGGTTTAAGGTGACTTACGTGGTTGATTAGAGCCAAAATATGGACCAAAATTGACTCGTATGAAAGTGGTACCAAGAGGTGGTTAAAGGATGTCAAATTAGATGTTTATAATGTTAACATGTTAATTATAACAATATATGGTTGAAAGTGAGTCTTATAATGTTCAAAATTACTCTAATATGGTTTAAAGGGACTTCCATGGTAGATTAGAGCCAAAATGTGGACCAAAATTGACTTGTATAAAAGTGGTACCAAGAGATGGTTAAAGGATGTTAAATTGGATGTTTATGATGTTAACATGTTAATTCTACCAATATATGGTTGAAAGTGAGTCTTATAAGGTGCAAAATTACTCTAATATGGTTTAAAGTGACTTACATGGTTGATTAGAGCCAAAATGTTGACCAAAATTGACTCGTATGAAAGTGGTACAAAGAGATGGTTAAAGGATGTCAAATTGGATGTTTATGATGTTAACATGTTAATTCTACCGATACATGGTGGCAAGTTAGTCTTATAAGGTGCAAAATTACTCTAATATGGTTTAAAGTGACTTACATGGTAGATTATAGCCAAAATGTGGACCAAAATTGACGCGTATGGAAGTGGTACCAAGAGATGGTTAAAGGATGTCAAATTGAATGTTTATGATGTTAACATGTTAATTCTACCAATATATGGTTGAAAGTGAGTCTTATAAGGTGCAAAATTACTCTAATATGGTTTAAGGTGACTTACGTGGTTGATTAGAGCCAAAATATGGACCAAAATTGACTCGTATGAAAGTGGTACCAAGAGGTGGTTAAAGGATGTCAAATTAGATGTTTATGGTGTTAACATGTTAATTGTAACAATATATGGTTGAAAGTGAGTCTTATAAAGTGCAAAATTACTCTAATATGGTTTAAAGGGACTTCCATGGTTGATTAGAGCCAAAATGTGGACCAAAATTGACTCGTATGAAAGTGGTACAAAGAGATGGTTAAAGGATGTCAAATTGGATGTTTATGATGTTAACATGTTAATTATACCAAAATATGGTGGCAAGTTAGTCTTATAAGGTGCAAAATTACTCTAATTTGGTTTAAAGTGACTTGCATGGTAGATGATAGCCAAAATGTGGACAAATATTGACTCGTATGAAAGTGGTACCAAGAGATGGTTAAAGGATGTCAAATTGGATGTTTATGATGTTAAAATGTTAATTCTACCAATATATGGTTGTAAGTGAGTCTTATAAGGTGCAAAATTACTCTAATATGGTTTAAAGTGACTTACATGGTTGATTAGAGCCAAAATGTGGACCAAAATTGACTCGTATGAAAGTGGTACCAAGTGGTGGTTAAAGGATGTCAAATTAGATGTTTATGATGTTAACATGTTAATTGTGCCAATATATGGTTGAAAGTGTGTCTCATAAGGTGTAAAATTACTCTAATATGGTTTAAAGGGACTTACATGGTAGATTAGAGCCAAAATGTGGACCAAAATTGACTTGTATGAAAGTGGTACTAAGAGATGGTTAAAGGATGTAAAATTGGATGTTTATGACATTAACATGTTAATTATACCAATATATGGTGGCAAGTTAGTCTTATAAGGTGCAAAATTACTCTAATATGGTTTAAAGTGACTTACATGGTAGATTAGAGCCAAAATGTGGACCAAAATTGACTCGTATGAAAGTGGTACCAAGAGATGGTTAAAGGATGTCAAATTGGATGTTTATGATGTTAACATGTTAATTCTACCAATATATGGTTGAAAGTGAGTCTTATAAGGTGCAAAATTACTCTAATATGGTTTAAAGTGACTTAGCATGGTTGATTAGAGCCAAAATGTGGACCAAAATTGACTCGTATGAAAGTGGTACCAAGAGGTGGTTAAAGGATGTCAAATTAGATGTTTATGATGTTAACATGTTAATTGTACCAATATATGGTTGAAAGTGAGTCTTATAAGGTGCAAAATTACTCTAATATGGTTTAAAGTGACTTACATGGTAGATTAGAGCCAAAATATGGACCAAAATTGACTTGTATAAAAGTGGTACCAAGAGATGGTTAAATGATGTCAAATTGGATGTTTATGATGTTAAAATGTTAATTCTACCAATATATGGTTGTAAGTGAGTCTTATAAGGTGCAAAATTACTCTAATATGGTTTAAAGTGACTTACATGGTTGATTTGAGCCAAAATGTGGACCAAAATTGACTCGTATGAAAGTGGTACCAAGAGGTGGTTAAAGGATGTCAAATTAGACGTTTATGATGTTAACATGTTAATTGTACCAATATATGATTGAAAGTGAGTCTTATAAGGTGCAAAATTACTCTAATATGGTTTAAAGGGACTTACATGGTAGATTAGAGCCAAAATGTGGACCAAAATTGACTTGTATTAAAGTGGTAGCAAGAGATGGTTAAAGGATGTAAAATTGGATATTTATGATGTTAACATGTTAATTCTACCAATACATGGTGGCAAGTTAGTCTTATAAGTTGCAAAATTACTCTAATATGATTTAAAGTGATTTACATGGTAGATTAGAGCCAAAATGTGGACCAAAATTGACTCGTATGAAAGTGGTACCTAGAGATGGATAAAGGATGTCAAATTGGATGTTTATGATGTTATATTGTTAATTCTACCAATATATGGTTGAAAGTGAGTCTTATAAGGTGCAAAATTACTCTAATATGGTTTAAAGTGACTTACGTGGTTGATTAGAGCCAAAATGTGGACCAAAATTGACTCGTATGAAAGTGGTACCAAGAGGTGGTTAAAGGACGTCAAATTAGATGTTTATGATGTTAAGATGTTAATTGTGCTAATATATGGCTGAAAGTGAGCTTTATAAGGTGCAAAATTACTCTAATATGGTTTAAAGGGACTTACATGGTAGATTAGAGCCAAAATGTGGACCAAAATTGACTTGTATAAAAGTGGTACCAAGAGATGGTTAAAGGATGTCAAATTGGATGTTTATGATGTTAACATGTTAATTCTACCAATATATGGTTGAAAGTGAGGTTTATAAGGAGCAAAATTACTCTAACATGGTTTAAACTGACTTACATGGTTGATTAGAGCCAAAATGTGGACCAAAATTGACTCGTATGAAAGTGGTACCAAGAGGTGGTTAAAGGATGTCAAATTAGATGTTTATGATGTTAAGATGTTAATTGTGCTAATATATGGCTGAAAGTGAGTTTTATAAGGTGCAAAATTACTCTAATATGGTTTAAAGGGACTTACATGGTAGAATAGAGCCAAAATGTGGACCAAAATTGACTTGTATAAATGTGGTACCAAGAGATGGTTAAAGGATGTCAAATTGGATGTTTATGATGTTAACATGTTAATTCTACCAATATATGGTGGCAAGTTAGTCTTGTAAGGTGCAAAATTACTCTAATATGGTTTAAAGTGACTTCCATGGTAGATTAGAGCCAAAATGTGGACCAAAATTGACTTGTATAAAAGTGGTACCAAGAGATGGTTAAACGATGTCAAATTGGATGTTTATGATGTTAACATGTTAATTCTACCAATACATGGTGGCAAGTTAGTCTTATAAGTTGCAAAATTACTCTAATATGGTTTAAAGGGACTTCCATGGTAGATTAGAGCCAAAATGTGGACCAAAATTGACTTGTATAAAAGTGGTACCAAGAGATGGTTAAAGGATGTCAAATTGGATGTTTATGATGTTAACGTGTTAATTCTACCAATACATGGTGGCAAGTTAGTCTTATAAGTTGCAAAATTACTCTAATATGGTTTAAAGTGACTTACATGGTAGATTATAGCCAAAATGTGGACCAAAATTGACTCGTATGGAAGTGGTACCAAGAGATGCTTAAAGGATGTTAAATTGGATGTTTATGATGTTAACATGTTAATTCTACCAATATATGGTTGAAAGTGAGTCTTATAAGGTGCAAAATTACTCTAATATGGTTTAAAGTGACTTACATGGTTGATTAGAGGCAAAATGTGGACCAAAATTGACTCGTATGAAAGTGGTACAAAGAGATGGTTAAAGGATGTCAAATTGGATGTTTATGATGTTAACATGTTAATTCTACCAAAATATGGTGGCAAGTTAGTCTTATAAGGTGCAAAATTACTCTAATTTGGTTTAAAGTGACTTGCATGGTAGATTATAGCCAAAATGTGGACAAATATTGACTCGTATGAAAGTGGTACCAAGAGATGGTTAAAGGATGTCAAATTGGTTGTTTATGATGTTAAAATGTTAATTCTACCAATATATGGTTGTAAGTGAGTCTTATAAGGTGCAAAATTACTCTAATATGGTTTAAAGTGACTTACATGGTTGATTAGAGCCAAAATGTGGACCAAAATTGACTCGTATGAAAGTGGTACCAAGAGGTGGTTAAAGGATGTCAAATTAGATGTTTATGATGTTAACATGTTAATTGTGCCAATATATGGTTGAAAGTGTGTCTTATAAGGTGTAAAATTACTCTAATATGGTTTAAAGGGACTTACATGGTAGATTAGAGCCAAAATATGGACCAAAATTGACTTGTATAAAAGTGGTACCAAGAGATGGTTAAAGGATGTCAAATTGGATGTTTATGATGTTAACATGTTAATTCTACCAATATATGGTTGAAAGTGAGTCTTATAAGGTGCAAAATTACTCTAATATGGTTTAAAGTGACTTACATGGTTGATTAGAACCAAAATGTGGAATAAAATTGACTCGTATGAAAGTGGTACCAAGAGGTGGTTAAAGGATGTCAAATTAGATGTTTATGATGTTAACATGTTAATTGTGCTAATATATGGTTGAAAGTGAGTCTTATAAGGTGCGAAATTCCTCTAATATGGTTTAAAGGGACTTACATGGTAGATTAGAGCCAAAATGTGGACCAAAATTGACTCGTATGAAAGTGGTACCAAGAGGTGGTTAAAGGATGTCAAATTAGATGTTTACGATGTTAACATGTTAATTGTACCAATATATGGTTGAAAGTGAGTCTTATAAGGTGCAAAATTACTCTAATATGGTTTAGAGGGACTTACATGGTAGATTAGAGCCAAAATGTGGACCAAAATTGACTTGTATAAAAGTGGTACCAAGAGATGGTTAAAGGATGTCAAATTGGATGTTTATGATGTTAACATGTTAATTCTACCAATATATGGTGGCAAGTTAGTCTTATAAGGTGCAAAATTACTCTAATATGGTTTAAAGTGACTTACATGGTAGATTAGAGCCAAAATGTGGACCAAAATTGACTCGTTTGAAAGTGGTACCAAGATATGGTTAAAGGATGTCAAATTGTATGTTTATAATGTTAACATGTTAATTCTACCAATATATGGTTGAAAGTGAGTCTTATATGGTGCAAAATTACTCCAATATGGTTTAAAGTGACTTACATGGTTGATTAGAGCAAAAATGTGGACCAAAATTGACTCGTATGAAAGTGGTACAAAGAGATGGTTAAAGGATGTCAAATTGGATGTTTATGATGTTAACATGTTAATTCTACCAAAATATGGTGGCAAGTTAGTCTTATAAGGTGCAAAATTACTCTAATATGGTTTAAAGTGACTTGCATGGTAGATTATAAACAAAATGTTTACTCGTATGAAAGTGGTACCAAGAGATGGTTAAAGGATGTCAAATTGGATGTTTATGATGTTAACATGATAATTCTACCAATATATGGTTGAAAGTGAGTCTTATAAGGTGCAAAATTACTCTAATATGGTTTAAAGTGACTTACATGGTTGATTTGAGCCAAAATGTGGACCAAAATTGACTCGTATGAAAGTGGTACCAAGAGGTGGTTAAAGGATGTCAAATTAGACGTTTATGATGTTAACATGTTAATTGTACCAATATATGGTTGAAAGTGAGTCTTATAAGGTGCAAAATTACTCTAATATGGTTTAAAGTGACTTACATGGTAGATTAGAGCCAAAATGTGGACCAAAATTGACTTGTATTAAAGTGGTAGCAAGAGATGGTTAAAGGATGTAAAATTGGATGTTTATGATGTTAACATGTTAATTCTACCAATACATGGTGGCAAGTTAGTCTTATAAGTTGCAAAATTACTCTAATATGGTTTAAAGTGATTTACATGGTAGATTAGAGCCAAAATGTGGACCAAAATTGACTCGTATGAAAGTGGTACCAAGAGGTGGTTAAAGGATGTCAAATTAGATGTTTATGATGTTAACATGTTAATTGTACCAATATATGGTTGAAAGTGAGTCTTATAAGGTGCAAAATTACTCTAATATGGTTTAGAGGGACTTACATGGTAGATTAGAGCCAAAATATGGACCAAAATTGACTTGTATAAAAGTGGTACCAAGAGATGGTTAAAGGATGTCAAATTGGATGTTTATGATGTTAACATGTTAATTCTACCAATATATGGTGGCAAGTTAGTTTTATAAGGTGCAAAATTACTCTAATATGGTTTAAAGTGACTTACATGGTAGATTAGAGCCAAAATGTGGACCAAAATTGACTCGTTTGAAAGTGGTACCAAGATATGGTTAAAGGATGTCAAATTGTATGTTTATAATGTTAACATGTTAATTGTACCAATATATGGTTGAAAGTGAGTCTTATATGGTGCAAAATTACTCCAATATGGTTTAAAGTGACTTACATGGTTGATTAGAGCAAAAATGTGGACCAAAATTGACTCTTATGAAAGTGGTACAAAGAGATGGTTAAAGGATGTCAAATTGGATGTTTATGATGTTAACATGTTAATTCTACCAAAATATGGTGGCAAGTTAGTCTTATAAGGTGCAAAATTACTCTAATATGGTTTAAAGTGACTTGCATGGTAGATTATAAACAAAATGTTTACTCGTATGAAAGTGGTACCAAGAGATGGTTAAAGGATGTCAAATTGGATGTTTATGATGTTAACATGATAATTCTACCAATATATGGTTGAAAGTGAGTCTTATAAGGTGCAAAATTACTCTAATATGGTTTAAAGTGACTTACATGGTTGATTTGAGCCAAAATGTGGACCAAAATTGACTCGTATGAAAGTGGTACCAAGAGGTGGTTAAAGGATGTCAAATTAGACGTTTATGACGTTAACATGTTAATTGTACCAATATATGGTTGAAAGTGAGTCTTATAAGGTGCAAAATTACTCTAATATGGTTTAAAGTGACTTACGTGGTTGATTAGAGCCAAAATGTGGACCAAAATTGACTCGTATGAAAGTGGTACCAAGAGGTGGTTAAAGGACGTCAAATTAGATGTTTATGATGTTAACATGTTAATTGTAACAATATATGGTTGAAAGTGAGTCTTATAAGGTGCAAAATTACTCTAATATGGTTTAAAGGGACTTACATGGTAGATTAGAGCCAAAATGTGGACCAAAATTGACTTGTATAAAAGTGGTACCAAGAGATGGTTGAAGGATGTCAAATTTGATGTTTATGATGTTAACATGTTAATTCTACCAATATATGGTTGAAAGTGAGGTTTATAAGGAGCAAAATTACTCTAACATGGTTTAAACTGACTTACATGGTTGATTAGAGCCAAAATGTGGACCAAAATTGACTCGTATGAAAGTTGTACCAAGAGGTGGTTAAAGGATGTCAAATTAGATGTTTATGATGTTAAGATGTTAATTGTGCTAATATATGGCTGAAAGTGAGTTTTATAAGGTGCAAAATTACTCTAATATGGTTTAAAGGGACTTACATGGTAGATTAGAGCCAAAATGTGGACCAAAATTGACTTGTATAAAAGTGGTACCAAGAGATGGTTAAAGGATGTCAAATTGGATGTTTATGATGTTAACATGTTAATTCTACCAATATATGGTGGCAAGTTAGTCTTGTAAGGTGCAAAATTACTCTAATATGGTTTAAAGTGACTTCCATGGTAGATTAGAGCCAAAATGTGGACCAAAATTGACTTGTATAAAAGTGGTACCAAGAGATGGTTAAACGATATCAAATTGGATGTTTATGATGTTAACATGTTAATTCTACCAATACATGGTGGCAAGTTAGTCTTATAAGTTGCAAAATTACTCTAATATGGTTTAAAGTGACTTACATGGTAGATTATAGCCAAAATGTGGACCAAAATTGACTCGTATGGAATTGGTACCAAGAGATGGTTAAAGGATGTTAAATTGGATGTTTATGATGTTAACATGTTAATTCTACCAATATATGGTTGAAAGTGAGTCTTATAAGGTGCAAAATTACTCTAATATGGTTTAAAGAGACTTGCATGGTTGATTAGAGCCAAAATGTGGACCAAAATTGACTCGTATGAAAGTGGTACAAAGAGATGGTTAAAGGATGTCAAATTGGATGTTTATGATGTTAACATATTAATTCTACCAAAATATGGTGGCAAGTTAGTCTTATAAGGTGCAAAATTACTCTAATATGGTTTAAAGTGACTTGCATGGTAGATTATAGCCAAACTGTGGACAAATATTGACTCGTATGAAAGTGGTACCAAGAGATGGTTAAAGGATGTCAAATTGGATGTTTATGATGTTAAAATCTTAATTCTACCAATATATGGTTGTAAGTGAGTCTTATAAGGTGCAAAATTACTCTAATATGGTTTAAAGTGACTTACATGGTTGATTAGAGCCAAAATGTGGACCAAAATTGACTCGTATGAAAGTGGTACCAAGAGATGGTTAAAGGATGTCAAATTGGATGTTTATAATGTTAACATGTTAATTCTACCGATATATGGTTGAAAGTGAGTCTTATAAGGTGCAAAATTACTCTAATATGGTTTAAAGTGACTTACAAGGTTGATTAGAGCCAAAATGTAGACCAAAATTGACTCGTATGAAAGTGGTACCAGGAGGTGGTTAAAGGATGTCAAATTAGATGTTTATGATTTTAACATGTTAATTGTACCAATATATGGTTGAAAGTGAGTCTTATAAGGTGCAAAATTACTCTAATATGGTTTAAAGGGACTTACATGGTAGATTAGAGCCAAAATATGGACCAAAATTGACTTGTATAAAAGTGGTACCAAGAGATGGTTAAACGATGTCAAATTGGATGTTTATGATGTTAACATGTTAATTCTACCAATATATGGTTGAAAGTGAGTCTTATAAGGTGCAAAATTACTCTAATATGGTTTAAAGTGACTTACATGGTTGATTAGAACCAAAATGTGGAATAAAATTGACTCGTATGAAAGTGGTACCAAGAGGTGGTTAAAGGATGTCAAATTAGATGTTTATGATGTTAACATGTTAATTGTGCTAATATATGGTTGAAAGTGAGTCTTATAAGGTGCAAAATTACTCTAATATGGTTTAAAGGGACTTACATGGTAGATTAGAGCCAAAATGTGGAACAAAATTGACTCGTATGAAAGTGGTACCAAGAGGTGGTTAAAGGATGTCAAATTAGATGTTTAAGATGTTAACATGTTAATTGTACCAATATATGGTTGAAAGTGAGTCTTATAAGGTGCAAAATTACTGTAATATGGTTTAAAGTGACTTACATGGTTGATTAGAGCCAAAATGTGGACCAAAATTGACTCGTATGAAAGTGGTACCAAGAGGTGGTTAAAGGATCTCAAATTAGATGTTTATGATGTTAACATGTTAATTGTGCCAATATATGGTTGAACGTGTGTCTTATAAGGTGCAAAATTACTCTAATATGGTTTAAAAGGACTTACATGGTAGATTAGAGCCAAAATGTGGACCAAAATTGACTTGTATGAAAGTGGTACTAAGAGATGGTTAAAGGATGTAAAATTGGATGTTTATGACGTTAACATGTTAATTATACCAATATATGGTGGCAAGTTAGTCTTATAAGGTGCAAAATTACTCTAATATGGTTTAAAGTAACTTACATGGTAGATTAGTGCCAAAATGTGGACCAAAATTGACTCGTTTGAAAGTGGTACCAAGAGATGGTTAAAGGATGTCAAATTGTATGTTTATGATGTTAACATTTTAATTCTACCAATATATGGTTGAAAGTGAGTCTTATAAGGTGCAAAATTACTCTAATATGGTTTAAGGTGACTTACGTGGTTGATCAGAGCCAAAATATGGACCAAAATTGACTCGTATGAAAGTGGTACCAAGAGGTGGTTAAAGGATGTCAAATTAGATGTTTATGACGTTAACATGTTAATTGTAACAATATATGGTTGAAAGTGAGTCTTATAAGGTGCAAAATTACTCTAATATGGTTTAAAGGGACTTCCATGGTAGATTAGATCCAAAATGTGGACCAAAGTTGACTTGTATAAAAGTGGTACCAAGAGATGGTTAAAGGATGTCAAATTGGATGTTTATGATGTTAACATGTTAATTCTACCAATACATGGTGGCAAGTTAGTCTTATAAGTTGCAAAATTACTCTAATATGGTTTAAAGTGACTTACATGGTAGATTATAGCCAAAATGTGGACCAAAATTGACTCGTATGGAAGTGGTACCAAGAGATGGTTAAAGGATGTAAAATTGGATGTTTATGATGTTAACATGTTAATTCTACCAATACATGGTGGCAAGTTAGTCTTATAAGTTGCAAAATTACTCTAATATGGTTTAATGTGACTTACATGGTAGATTATAGCCAAAATGTGGACCAAAATTGACTCGTATGGAAGTTGTACAAAGAGATGGTTAAAGGATGTTAAATTGGATGTTTATGATGTTAACATGTTAATTCTACCAATATATGGTTGAAAGTGAGTCTTATAAGGTGCAAAATTACTCTAATATGGTTTAAAGTGACTTACATGGTTGATTAGAGCCAAAATGTTGACCAAAATTGACTCGTATGAAAGTGGTACAAAGAGATGGTTAAAGGATGTCAAATTGGATGTTTATGATGTTAACATGTTAATTCTACCGATACATGGTGGCAAGTTAGTCTTATAAGGTGCAAAATAACTCTAATATGGTTTAAAGTGACTTCCATGGTAGATTATAGCCAAAATGTGGACCAAAATTGACGCGTATGGAAGTGGTACCAAGAGATGGTTAAAGGATGTCAAATTGAATGTTTATGATGTTAACATGTTAATTCTACCAATATATGGTTGAAAGTGAGTCTTATAAGGTGCAAAATTACTCTAATATGGTTTAAGGTGACTTACGTGGTTGATTAGAGCCAAAATATGGACCAAAATTGACTCGTATGAAAGTGGTACCAAGAGGTGGTTAAAGGATGTCAAATTAGATGTTTATGATGTTAACATGTTAATTGTAACAATATATGGTTGAAAGTGAGTCTTATAAGGTGCAAAATTACTCTAATATGGTTTAAAGGGACTTCCATGGTAGATTAGAGCCAAAATGTGGACCAAAATTGACTTGTATAAAAGTGGTACCAAGAGATGGTTAAAGGATGTCAAATTGGATGTTTATGATGTTAACATGTTAATTCTACCAATACATGGTGGCAAGTTAGTCTTATAAGTTGCAAAATTACTCTAATATGGTTTAAAGTGACTTACATGGTAGATTATAGCCAAAATGTGGACCAAAATTGACTCGTATGGAAGTGGTACCAAGAGATGCTTAAAGGATGTTAAATTGGATGTTTATGATGTTAACATGTTAATTCTACCAATATATGGTTGAAAGTGAGTCTTATTTGGTGCAAAATTACTCTAATATGGTTTAAAGTGACTTACATGGTTGATTAGAGCCAAAATGTGGACCAAAATTGACTCGTATGAAAGTGGTACAAAGAGATGGTTAAAGGATGTCAAATTGGATGTTTATGATGTTATCATGTTAATTCTACCAAAATATGGTGGCAAGTTAGTCTTATAAGGTGCAAAATTACTTATGGTTTAAAGTGACTTGCATGGTAGATTATAGCCAAAATGTGGAAAAATATTGACTCGTATGAAAGTGGTACCAAGAGATGGTTAAAGGATGTCAAATTGGATGTTTATGATGTTAAAATGTTAATTCTACCAATATATGGTTGTAAGTGAGTCTTATAAGGTGCAAAATTACTCTAATATGGTTTAAAGTGACTTACATGGTTGATTAGAGCCAAAATGTGGACCAAAATTGACTCGTATGAAAGTGGTACCAAGAGGTGGTTAAAGGATGTCAAATTAGATGTTTATGATGTTAACATGTTAATTGTGCCAATATATGGTTGAAAGTGTGTCTTATAAGGTGTAAAATTACTCTAATATGGTTTAAAGGGACTTACATGGTAGATTAGAGCCAAAATGTGGACCAAAATTGACTTGTATGAAAGTGGTACTAAGAGATGGTTAAGATGTAAAATTGGATGTTTATGACGTTAACATGTTAATTATACCAATATATGGTGGCAAGTTAGTCTTATAAGGTGTAAAATTACTCTAATATGGTTTAAAGTGACTTACATGGTAGATTAGTGCCAAAATGTGGACCAAAATTGACTCGCTTCAAAGTAACCTTCTATCAGGCCCTTGTCGCCATACCTTTTTGTGCTTGCAATGGAGGTGTTGAGTGCATGTCTTAAAAAATCAGTGGACTCTTCTGAGTTTTTGTATCATTGGCACACAAAGAAGGCTTCCATCACACACCTTATTTTTGCGGATGATGTGTTCTTTTTCTGTAAAGGCAATACGGAATCAACGGCAACGTTACTGCAGGGTCTAAGGTGGTTCTCTAATGCATCAGGTCTTTACCCGAATGTCAACAAGAGTCAGTGCTTCTTTGGTAATGTGGAGAATGATATTAGGAACCGTATTATTGCTATTACGGGGTTTCAGATGGGTAGTCTTCCAATAAAATACTTGGGCTTGCCTTTGGTTTCTACTAAGCTTAGTATTCGCCATTGTGCACCGTTATTTCTAAAAATCTGTGCGAAAATTGATAGTTGGACAACCAGATTTCTTAGCTTTGCTGGTAGGCTTTTGCTGCTAAAGGTAGTGCTGTTTGGGGTGCTAAATTATTGGGTGTCGCATTTGTTTCTGCAAAAAGGTGTTATTAGGCGACTGGTATCCCTGTTCACTAAGTTTTTGTGGGGTGGCAACACTACTTCGAATAAACAGGCTAAGGTGTCCTGGTTGGATTGTTGTTACTTGAGGAAGGAAGGCGGGCTTGGGTTAATTAATCTTTTTGAAAGGAACAAAGCAGCTATCTTCTTCAATCTTTGGCGCTTGTTAAGGCCGAATGATAACTCTATTTGGGTGACTTGGGTTCATAAAGAAGTGGTAAATAACAGGGGATTTTGGACTATGTGAATTCCTTCTTACGCCTCATGGTGTCTCAAGAAAATTCTCAAAGCTAGGGAGGAAGCCCTGTCATTTGTAAAATATAAGGTGGGTCAACATTCGGAGTTTTTGGTCTGGCATGATCCCTGGACGGAGGGAGGACCTTTGTTGAACTGTTATGGTCCTGGTATTTTCTCGGTTACAAACACAGTCAACATGGAGAGGGTGGGTGCTCTTATTGCTGGGTCTAATTGGGACTTGCCCATTTCGAACCATACCACAGTTATGGATTTTCGAAGGAGGGTTAGTTTGGTTAACATAGGGCGCACAGACTCAATTCTTTGGGGTGATTCAGACGAAGCATCTATAGCCTCTATTTATCACGGAATTCATGCTCATCATGCAGAACCTCCATGGGTTAAGGCGGTGTGGCACCCTTTTAATATACCGAAGTGTTCGTTCTTTATGTGGTTAGCATTCCATAACAGATTGATGACTAGAGATCGGATGATAAGAATTGGTATGCTGGTGGATGGGAACTGTATTTTATGCAATGCACAGCTAGAGTGTATTGAACATTTACTTACTGATTGTCCGTTTACGAACTTAGTTATGAGTAGTATGGATTTCCCTTTTGTGCGGGACTGGAATTCCTATATGCAAGGACATTTCTTTAGGGTGCAGCTGAGGAAAATACAAGAATTTGTGGCTTTTCTTTTTCTGTCGGTAGTTGGGCATACCATTTGGGGTGAAAGGAACAGACGTGTGCATAATGTAATAACCCCAATTTTTGAGAAATTTTGAAACCCTTATGAATAGTGTTTTTGCTGAACGAGAAAACTTTTCATGCCACGCTATGTAGGGGTTCTGTTATTGATCTTATGGGATATTATTAGTACTCTATGAAGTATATAAGTGTATGTAAAGATCGTCAGAATCCAATTCCGAACACTTTGGTTTTTCCCGGAAATCCACAAGATACGGAGAGAATTGAGTATAAGGTAACAGGATAAAAAGGATTTAAATAAAAGGATTATAGGAGAGGATCATAAAAGGGATATAATATATTGAGAAAGGTTAAGGGAACCTAAGTAATAAGATCCCGGGTATGATCCCTCAAACGATAAACGAAAACGAAAGTTAAGCGAACCGTATAACAGATCAGCGGTCATTAGGCAAACGATTAGGAAGTTAATCAAAGGGATTAGTGGGAATGATGTCATCCAACCAATAGAAAGAGGACAAGGAAGGGAGAATGACATCATGAGGATGACATAGGCATGACAAGAAAGGAAGGAGATGTGGTGACTTTTTAACCACACAAAAACCAAGGGCAACTAGGTAATTCACTAAAGCAAACAACAAAAATCAACCAACCAAGCAAATCATTTCATTTCACCAAGCAAAACACAAAAATATCTCTTCTTCTTCTTCAAGCTCTCGGGTTTTTTCTTAAAAAATGAAAGTCCAAGCTCCTCCACTTACTATTTAGCAAGGTAATTATCTAAGCTTCCCCATGGATAGTTACATACTTCCTATAAGTTTAAGCTTCTAATTCCAAGCCAATCTTTTTCTATAAATCATGAAAGAAGATGGTGAATAGTGTTTTCAAGAACTAAAATTTGTGTTCTTGAAGTTTTGTTTAGATTAAGCTTGGATAAGGGCTTTAAAGGTGATTCCAAGCCATTCTCTTGATTCTCCACTCTCCAAGGAAGGTATAAACTACAAACCCTAGCTTTAGTTTTGAGTAATTAGTATTGAATGTGTTTGATATAGCATATGTGAAGCATGATGCTTGATTGGTTGAAGTTTGGTTGAGTTTGTAGAGATTAATGGGTTTTGGGTTGTTTTTGAAGTTGTAAATCTTGGTTGTTGATTAATGAACTTAAGTGTAGTTTAAATTCATGATAAAGAATAGTATAAATGGTTAATGTGGATTTGTTGGGATTGTTATGATGTGATAAGGATGGATGTTTGTTGTATGATGGATTTGAGGTTGGATTTGGGGTTGATTTGGAATGGGTTTGAATGGTTTAAAATTGGGAAAACGCGTAAACATAGCCGTCGTAACGTCCGATTTTCTTTAGACTGTTTTTGTGCATAACATTAGGACCCGAGAACCCCCTGCTAGATTATGACCACTGCCATGATTAGATAGCTCATGTTACGAGCTTCGTTTTGATATGTAGTTCGTTCGATTCCGATGCACGGTTTAGGAGAAACGACCGTTTCAAGTAACGGCGTTTCGCGAACGAAACTTTTTCCCTCGCCTTACTTTGAAACATAGATTAAAGACCAAAAAGGGTTAATTAATGTATGAAACATTTATGGTAAGTGTGTTAGGCAGTTGGTAAGACACTCGCGAAGGAATCGCTTTAAAACTCGTAAAGGTTAAATTATTAAAAATGGTGGAGCCGAGGGTACCCGAGTGGCTTAAGCGAATCAGTGAGCGCAAAACAAGCGTTAGAGTCTAAGTTAGTTAAAGTATAGATTTACAAGTGATTTTGGTTTAATTCCAACTTACTTGTTGTTTATAGGTTACCAGACTCGTCCCGAGCCATTCGTAACCCCAGTCGCTCAGGCAAGTATTCTATCCGTTATACTGTTGTTGTGATGTAAACATATGTATATGCATTATCTTGTGATATTGCATGATTGTTGATAGCAAATTTTTGCGATATATTGTAGCATGTGATATGGTATATATGCATGCCTGTTTCATATTCTTGAAATTTATATCTGTTGGTTATTTGATAATACCTATGCTAGAGGATAGTTGTATCTTGCATATACCCTTAGTATAGGGACCCAAAGGTGAAAATATTTTCTAAAACCGGGAGTCGAGGATCCCGAGTAATCTTGTATATATGGATATGGATATATATATATATATATATATTTATATATATATATATATGGTTATAGTTTTCCAAACTATTAATCGAATAAGGTTTATTCGATAACTTTAAACTTTATTTTATTATTGAATATTATTTCGAGTATTATTCAAGGACTTATGACTCCTTTTATTTATTTATTGAATATTATTTGAATATTCATTCGAAGGCTTATGACTCTTTTATATTATTTATGAATATTATTTGAATATTCATTTGAGGATGTATGACTCCTTTATTTTATTTAATGAATATTATTTATAATATTCATTCGAGGTATTATGACTCAGCGTATTTTATTTATTGAATATTATTTGAATATTCATTTGAGGATCTATGACTCCGATTATTTGCTGAGATATATTCTTTATTTTATTAAAGAATAAGGTGTAAATAATCAAACTTATTTTCGATTATTCAAATAAAGATAATACTTTCATATAAGTATATCTTGGGTTATTTAAGACTCGTTTCAAGTATAAATTTAATACTTCTACTTCAATTATTTTTATAAAGATTATTCTTTATGGGAATATTATTTAAATAATAATATTCAGACATTTTCTAAATATTCTGGGGACTGATTTACTTCATTAAATCAGTTTTACTCCAAACACTCTTTAAAGTGTTTTCGAGTCTTTAAAATGATTTTCAAAAGATAGAGCGGATCCCAAAACTATTTTTATATTTAAGATCTTCCTTTTAAAAAGGGGATTTAAATACTCGCTCAAAACATGGGGGATCCGGCTCGGTGGTGTGTTTTATATTCGCAACAAGGTTGCTGTCTTGGTAAAAGAGTTTTTTTTTGATTACTTACCCAATATTCGGGAAGTAAAATTCTTGGAACAAGTTAATCCATTAACAGGCATCGCCTGGGAAATATCGGTGAGTTTTCCTTTCCAACTAGATACGACTTCTTGGTGGAGCCGTATCAACAAGTTTCTACTTGGGGAAAGGGGGAAACGAGCTTTACGTTTCAGAGTCATGGATTTCATCTGAACTAGGAGTGGCGTAAGTGGTCGAGTAGCGCCGGCCCAGCCTTATTATATTGGCCCAAATGGCCTGGAAGTTCCGCTAAGGCGGTCCATTCCCTAGGAGTTCAGTGTTCGGTTGACAAGTAAATCCGACAGGTTCTCCTCTACATGTAGAAAATGGTGGGGTTGTACTACTACGACTGATCATCGTAAGTGGTCTTCCTGGCGCGGTAAACTCCCGTAATGAGTTCATCATCCATTTGGATAATTCTGCAACACTACCCGTAGCATTTCGATCGAAAGGCTACTAATGGGTGGTTGCCGAAGCATTGACAGGGTCAAACATTTTTATTGGTGTATCCATTGAATGAAGTATCTCGTAACTTCATTTCTTTTCAAAATATTTCAAAGATCAAATATTTTCAAGTTTATTTGTGGTCTCATCTATGGGATGACCTCGTGAATTTTTTTATACTTTGAACGGTGATAGTTCAAGTAGATTTATAAATGATATAAGTGTGGGGAAGTATTGGTAACTTCATTCCTTGTTTTTACTTATATCTAGTAAGTAATTATCTTACACACGATAAAGATTTTAGTAAGTATCCATTTAGATACTGGTATTATTGTTATCACTACATATTATCTTGCGAGCTGTAAGGCTCACTCTTGCTTTATTTCTTCATCACACAACAACAGTTAGGAGAGATGGCCAGACTCCAGCAGACCCAGCGCAAGCGCGTGGGAAGCGTCCCGCGTCTTCCCGCTGATATTGTAGCTGCTATAGCTGCAGAGGTAGATCCATTGTAGTTTAGACCATCTACTTTTGAGAATCCAATTATGTATAATTATAACTTGTGGCAGATAATGGCAATTAACTGTAAATTATCAAGTAATCATTTTGGGTTGTAATAATTTTAAATTGTGGATTCAAAGACTTGTACTTATTTCAATTTCATCTCTGAGACTATAACGAGTTGTGGTGTGTGTTAGTGTGGGGTCACAGCATGAGGGTATTTATTATTAATTAAGTAAAGTGATATTGTGGAAAGAAAGACCGTGACAACCCGGATTCCCGACCCCGGATCTGGGGGTGTTACAGAAATGGTATCAGAGCTAAGCGTTATAAACCTCAGAGATGATGGGACGTTAAGATAATAAGTTCACTAAGATAATAAGAACTCTTGCCAAGTTCATAGTCGGACTACCTAACGTAGTACTGACAGTTAAAACCCTTATGGGAACCCTTATAAATGTAGCGATAGAAGCGTAGTTCATTATCGTATATGGTAGCGGGACTCCGAACCCTGAAGTTGAGGAACATCAACGCGATGATGTTTTATTACTAATTGGAGATCAGATTGTGGATCCAATAGAGCGTCCTAACGCAGGACCGGATGATGTTGATATTGAGGATGTAGCGGTTGAGGATGTTGTCCTAGAAGGGATAGTTGCTGAGGAGGATCCCATGGAGGATCCTGACGAGATTGGATAAAGGACCACTGATGAATTGATGACCCTGGTTGGGTCGACTACCAGAGGTAGGATTGGCCGGTCACTACCAGAGGTTCGTTCAAGTTTGTAAAGATAGTAGCCCCTTTAACGCGGCTTACTCGTAAGACTGAGAAGTTCGAATGGACAGAGAAATGCGAGAACAGCTTTCAAGAACTGAAGCAGAGGTTGGTGATGGCCCCTATGCTGGCATTGCCGGATGGAAAAAGGAGATTTTGTGATTTGTAAGTGACGCTTCGCATAAGGAATTAGGGTGCTTCTTAGCACAGCAAGATAATCGCGTCTGCGTCAAGACAATGAAGGTAATATGAAATTTGATATCACCGCCCATGAGCTTAGGCTCGTGGCAATAGTTTTACCCTAAAGATTGGAGGCACTACTTGTATGGAGAGAAGTGCGAGAATTACCTAAGCCATAAGTGCTCTAGTACATTCTTACGTAGAAAGAGCTCAACATACGCCAGAGGAGGCGGTTAGAGCTAATCAAGAATTATGATTGGCAGATTCTTTATCATTCGGGGTAAGCCAATATGGTGGCTGATGCCCTTAGTAAAAAGGAAAGACTCAAGATGATAATGTCTTTTGGAGAGTTTATAAGAGATTTTGAGAAAATGGAAATAGTAGTGAAGGTAACCGGAGCCGGTACCGAAAAGCTGTTTGAGATAGCAATACAGCCCGAAGTATTGGAAAAGAACATATTGTGCCAGTAAAAGTGATGAATGAAGGCAGAGAGCCAACAAATAAATATGAGATTAATACCGAGAAAGAGGATAAGGGAATAATGAGGTATTCCTATAGAATTTGGGTTTCGAAAGTTCAAGAGCGTAAAGATGAGAACTTAGATGAGAGCCATAGTTTGAGGAATAAGATTTAGAGCAAACCCTGAACGTGATAGTCAGGGAGGTCTCCATCAAGATAGAAGGAACCCATGACATAATGGAGAGGAAAATGAGGATTTTAAATTAAAAAGATGACCCCAATTATGGGGAGTAGGATGAAACATTTCATACTAAGGAAACAGAAAGTCGAGTAAGGAAAGGAGAACCGAGACGGTACTCCTATACGGCAATACATGGACCTATCTAGACAGAACTTAGACTATTATCCCCAACCACCACCCTGAGGGGACAATGCGGCAGGAAATTCTTTCATGACCTTTAAATCGTTAAGCTCTCAGAGTTCCAAGGAACAGGTTGACCTAGTCGAGGCAAGAGCCTGGCTAAAGGAAATATAGGAATCATTTGAGATTCTAAATGATTGACGAATCACAAAAGACTGTTTTTATCACTCACCCTCCTAAGAGAGAGACCACCTGCTGGTGAAAGGCCAAGGAAGGCACGGAGCAAGAGATTATAATAAACTGATTTAAGTCCAGTCAATTGTTTTCGGGAAAGTAATTCCCAAAGATAAGGAGATAGTGTAAAGCTTTAGAGTCAGAACAAAGGCAGACGAGTATGATAAATTATGAATCTAAGTTGTAAAAGTTGTCAAGATTCATTCTGAGGACACGAATCCAGAATGACGGGATGTTTGAAATCAATGCTTATGTTGTGTTAGTTCATGAAATAATGATAAGGGAGTTGGGTATGAGGAAACCCTAAAGACTCGTAGCAATAGAAATAGAAAAGTATGTAATCGTCAGGATGAGGGTGATTCACCATGAATTAAAATAAATGGCTGAAGGTGTAAGAGATACATATATTTTATCCCCTGTAAGTTGGGAGGATTCGAAGAAACCTTGAGATAGTTCGAAGGATAAATAATGAGACGCGGATAGACTGAGGAGACAAGAAAGTAAGAAATTAAGAAAATTGGATGAAGGAAGTGACCTTCAAGAATGGGAAATGTAAGACCGGTGGCTTGATACCCAGAAAGGGAGACGCTAGGTATGAAAGATATCCCAACATTGAGATGACTGTTGAGATAAACAACAAAAGTAAATAAGGATTTATTAAGAAGAAGTTCACGTTGAACACGACCAATATCTTCCAGATCATCCATGTGATCATTACCAAATCAGGAAAGAAAAGCGGATAACCATTTTAATCTTTTGGAGGCCATGTGGATTGACCTTAACTTGAATAAGGATGCTATTGTGAAATTCGGTATAGACTATCGAGGTGGAAATGATTGAATAAGATACCCTTATCAGGGATATATGACTTTATTTATCCATGGAAGGATGCTTGTACCTTTTTAAAGGTGGAATTAAGGATAGAACATCGGTAACTTAAAACGAATCCTAGGGGAATGCATAAAGGTTGGCATTTCACCCTTAATAGGGATAGTATGAGTTTTGACAGTATGAATTGGAAAGGATTAAGGTAATAATAACCTTTAAGGATCAGTGGAGAAATTTTTCAGAAGTATATAGACAATGGTTCTAGTATCAGTAAATGGTATTTTGATATGCCCTGTATATAGGGAATACAGGAGGAACGATTGAAGGATAACCTTAGAGGTTTTACAAGGAGAAAGGAAATATTCGAAATTCTCAAGAATAAAAATGTTGATAAAGGAAATATGACATAATTATAATGATGCCAAGTGGGGCACGTGTTAACCCACGAGAAAGTATGGATCGAACCAGTAAAGGTCGAAATTATTCAGGGCAATTAAGACTTAAGATAAAAGATGTTCTAAGTATGATTGAGAGTCAGTCGTGACAGTGATTAACCTCTAAAGACTGAGGCAATAACTTATGGAAAAATGGTGATATTTTTTTTTTACTCATCAGATTTTAAGGAATACATCTTCACAATAGCAGTGATTGAAATAAGGTAGAAAATTTATTTGGAGGTGGTTAAAATGACATTGACTATAAGGAAATTTTAATATCAGGAAAGGCCAAAGAGGTGGTCGACACTTTAAAGGTAAGAGGATAATTGTAGGCGCTTGTGCCAAAGAATACAGTGATGATGGTTAAAGCTGTGAAGGTTGTATTATGGTTTAGAAGATTGACATTCCTTCTGATGACTGTGCAATACCCAACCGTAATAGTAGTTGGTAAAAGTTTAATTCGTGTAATCGCCATGAACGGGCTATCTATCTTAGGAGGTCCTATCTTGGGATAAGCCAGGACCATGTTTCCAAAAGGACTAGACGAACCTTTGAGTTAAGTCTTCTATTTAAGGCATATGATTAAGAATGGTATTAACCTGCTATCGTTGCTTTGATTGAAACTCTTCTGCAATTTTATCTGCTTCATGTCATGAAAGTACGTCAGAGTTTGGAGTGTTCTTCATGAATTGTGATTGGTGGTTATGTTAACTCCTTAGGAGAATTAGATACGAGATGTATGGACTCCGTATGGTTAGCTATTAAGATTTCATGGAAAGTGAATGATGACAGTGGGTCAGTGGTGGACCATAGTAAGGCAGCAATGATTCTGCGAGTAGTGAGCTGATTATAACCGTGAGAGTTGTATTGGAATGGATGTTGAGATTGAATACCACTAATCGGGTAGTGGTAGTGTATAAGTTATCATTGATAGACTAATTAAGTAGAGTATCTACCTATTGAATATTTATTTTTTCTTATCAATAGAGAGCCGTATTATTATACGAGGAAGGTTGCGATGCGAGCATAGAATCCTAGTAACGGTGATATATAGAATGAGATCCCAGATTCGATTTTCGATGTCAAGGGAGTTTCAAAGGTGATTGTGTATAAGCTCGAGGAAGAGCATGGGTCCATAGAATGATGGACGGGATAGAGAAAATATTTAGGCACGTGAAATGCGATGCTATAATACTTGATGTTGATATAAATACATATATGTTTTGTTCTCCTATGACAAACCTCTATAGTTCAGAGGTAGGTTCCAAGCCAGATATTTTGTGGCTGTATATTTTTTTCATATATACAATTCTCTTCAATTCGTTCTTTTCTCTTCTTTCATTTCATATAAACTGAGAAGAACAACCCTTCCAGGAAGGGGAGGTATTGCCGAATGACTATCTATCTTTGTGATAGAAGCCTAGTAGGATACCACATGTTGTTTAATTGCTTGTCAAGTACTAAAGGCTGGCCACCTTCTGTACTAACTATGCGATATAACAAGTGTTCATGATCATAGTGATCTCTCAACAAATTCCTTTACTTCTATTTGATTGATCAAATTTTGGAAAATAGAAACAACTGAAAAAGGAGTAATAAAGTGGTGGTAGTATGCGGAATGGGAACACATTCGTGATACTAAGGTTGACGTGGTTATTAAAAGGTTATAGAACGCTAACGAGCAAAAGTATAACCAGTATAATATTAGGAACGGAAGGTGATAGCGATTACGAACTGGAAAAGAATGGGTATTGAGAAGCAAAAGCTTTAATGTTAAAATCTATAATGAGAGTCTGTGCAATAGACTTGAAAGAAATTGGAATGATCACTTAACACGGATTGAGTTTTCTTACGACAATAGATCATATGTCAGTATTGGGATATCGCCTTATGAGATCCTTGAGGGAAGACAATGTCGATCTCCCTTATGTTAAGATGAAGTTGTAGAGCGCAAGATGCTCGGACCAGCAGTAGTCCAAAGGACCAAGGATATGATAGATCTAATCAGAGGACGGCTGGTAGTAGCCCAAGATGGACATGATAAGTATGTTGATTTGACACGAAAGGATAAAGAGTATGAAATAGGGGACCTAGTAATGTTATAGGTATCCCTTGGAAAGGATTGATGAGGTTCGGAAAGAAAGGAAAGCTAAGTCTACAATTTGTTGGACCCTTGGATATATTAAGACGTTTGGGAAGTTAGCATATGAGCTAGCCTTAACCCAGAACCTGTAGCAAGTTCGTAACATGTTTCACGTATCAATGTTAAGGAAGTGTAATTTAGATGCCAGATGAATAGAGGCATATGAGCGCATAGATATGCAACCCGACATAACCTATATGGAGCAACCAGGAAGGGTTATAGAGTAAAAAGGAACAAGTGCTTAGGAGAAGGATTATCAAACTAGGCAGAGTTTGGTGGTAGAACCACAATGTGGGAAAATTGACTCGAGAGTTAGAAAGTGTAATGCTAAGAAAGTATCCCCATTTGTTTTCTATCTGATTCCGGGACGGAATCCTTTTAAGGAGGGGAGACTGTAATAACCCCAATTTTTGAGAAATTTTGAAACCCTTATGAATAGTGTTTTTGCTGAACGAGAAAACTTTTCATGCCACGCTATGTAGGGGTTCTGTTATTGATCTTATGGGATATTATTAGTACTCTATGAAGTATATAAGTGTATGTAAAGATCGTCAGAATCCAATTCCGAACACTTTGGTTTTTCCCGGAAATCCACAAGATACGGAGAGAATTGAGTATAAGGTAACAGGATAAAAAGGATTTAAATAAAAGGATTATAGGAGAGGATCATAAAAGGGATATAATATATTGAGAAAGGTTAAGGGAACCTAAGTAATAAGATCCCGGGTATGATCCCTCAAACGATAAACGAAAACGAAAGTTAAGCGAACCGTATAACAGATCAGCGGTCATTAGGCAAACGATTAGGAAGTTAATCAAAGGGATTAGTGGGAATGATGTCATCCAACCAATAGAAAGAGGACAAGGAAGGGAGAATGACATCATGAGGATGACATAGGCATGACAAGAAAGGAAGGAGATGTGGTGACTTTTTAACCACACAAAAACCAAGGGCAACTAGGTAATTCACTAAAGCAAACAACAAAAATCAACCAACCAAGCAAATCATTTCATTTCACCAAGCAAAACACAAAAATATCTCTTCTTCTTCTTCAAGCTCTCGGGTTTTTTCTTAAAAAATGAAAGTCCAAGCTCCTCCACTTACTATTTAGCAAGGTAATTATCTAAGCTTCCCCATGGATAGTTACATACTTCCTATAAGTTTAAGCTTCTAATTCCAAGCCAATCTTTTTCTATAAATCATGAAAGAAGATGGTGAATAGTGTTTTCAAGAACTAAAATTTGTGTTCTTGAAGTTTTGTTTAGATTAAGCTTGGATAAGGGCTTTAAAGGTGATTCCAAGCCATTCTCTTGATTCTCCACTCTCCAAGGAAGGTATAAACTACAAACCCTAGCTTTAGTTTTGAGTAATTAGTATTGAATGTGTTTGATATAGCATATGTGAAGCATGATGCTTGATTGGTTGAAGTTTGGTTGAGTTTGTAGAGATTAATGGGTTTTGGGTTGTTTTTGAAGTTGTAAATCTTGGTTGTTGATTAATGAACTTAAGTGTAGTTTAAATTCATGATAAAGAATAGTATAAATGGTTAATGTGGATTTGTTGGGATTGTTATGATGTGATAAGGATGGATGTTTGTTGTATGATGGATTTGAGGTTGGATTTGGGGTTGATTTGGAATGGGTTTGAATGGTTTAAAATTGGGAAAACGCGTAAACATAGCCGTCGTAACGTCCGATTTTCTTTAGACTGTTTTTGTGCATAACATTAGGACCCGAGAACCCCCTGCTAGATTATGACCACTGCCATGATTAGATAGCTCATGTTACGAGCTTCGTTTTGATATGTAGTTCGTTCGATTCCGATGCACGGTTTAGGAGAAACGACCGTTTCAAGTAACGGCGTTTCGCGAACGAAACTTTTTCCCTCGCCTTACTTTGAAACATAGATTAAAGACCAAAAAGGGTTAATTAATGTATGAAACATTTATGGTAAGTGTGTTAGGCAGTTGGTAAGACACTCGCGAAGGAATCGCTTTAAAACTCGTAAAGGTTAAATTATTAAAAATGGTGGAGCCGAGGGTACCCGAGTGGCTTAAGCGAATCAGTGAGCGCAAAACAAGCGTTAGAGTCTAAGTTAGTTAAAGTATAGATTTACAAGTGATTTTGGTTTAATTCCAACTTACTTGTTGTTTATAGGTTACCAGACTCGTCCCGAGCCATTCGTAACCCCAGTCGCTCAGGCAAGTATTCTATCCGTTATACTGTTGTTGTGATGTAAACATATGTATATGCATTATCTTGTGATATTGCATGATTGTTGATAGCAAATTTTTGCGATATATTGTAGCATGTGATATGGTATATATGCATGCCTGTTTCATATTCTTGAAATTTATATCTGTTGGTTATTTGATAATACCTATGCTAGAGGATAGTTGTATCTTGCATATACCCTTAGTATAGGGACCCAAAGGTGAAAATATTTTCTAAAACCGGGAGTCGAGGATCCCGAGTAATCTTGTATATATGGATATGGATATATATATATATATATTTATATATATATATATATGGTTATAGTTTTCCAAACTATTAATCGAATAAGGTTTATTCGATAACTTTAAACTTTATTTTATTATTGAATATTATTTCGAGTATTATTCAAGGACTTATGACTCCTTTTATTTATTTATTGAATATTATTTGAATATTCATTCGAAGGCTTATGACTCTTTTATATTATTTATGAATATTATTTGAATATTCATTTGAGGATGTATGACTCCTTTATTTTATTTAATGAATATTATTTATAATATTCATTCGAGGTATTATGACTCAGCGTATTTTATTTATTGAATATTATTTGAATATTCATTTGAGGATCTATGACTCCGATTATTTGCTGAGATATATTCTTTATTTTATTAAAGAATAAGGTGTAAATAATCAAACTTATTTTCGATTATTCAAATAAAGATAATACTTTCATATAAGTATATCTTGGGTTATTTAAGACTCGTTTCAAGTATAAATTTAATACTTCTACTTCAATTATTTTTATAAAGATTATTCTTTATGGGAATATTATTTAAATAATAATATTCAGACATTTTCTAAATATTCTGGGGACTGATTTACTTCATTAAATCAGTTTTACTCCAAACACTCTTTAAAGTGTTTTCGAGTCTTTAAAATGATTTTCAAAAGATAGAGCGGATCCCAAAACTATTTTTATATTTAAGATCTTCCTTTTAAAAAGGGGATTTAAATACTCGCTCAAAACATGGGGGATCCGGCTCGGTGGTGTGTTTTATATTCGCAACAAGGTTGCTGTCTTGGTAAAAGAGTTTTTTTTTTGATTACTTACCCAATATTCGGGAAGTAAAATTCTTGGAACAAGTTAATCCATTAACAGGCATCGCCTGGGAAATATCGGTGAGTTTTCCTTTCCAACTAGATACGACTTCTTGGTGGAGCCGTATCAACAAGTTTCTACTTGGGGAAAGGGGGAAACGAGCTTTACGTTTCAGAGTCATGGATTTCATCTGAACTAGGAGTGGCGTAAGTGGTCGAGTAGCGCCGGCCCAGCCTTATTATATTGGCCCAAATGGCCTGGAAGTTCCGCTAAGGCGGTCCATTCCCTAGGAGTTCAGTGTTCGGTTGACAAGTAAATCCGACAGGTTCTCCTCTACATGTAGAAAATGGTGGGGTTGTACTACTACGACTGATCATCGTAAGTGGTCTTCCTGGCGCGGTAAACTCCCGTAATGAGTTCATCATCCATTTGGATAATTCTGCAACACTACCCGTAGCATTTCGATCGAAAGGCTACTAATGGGTGGTTGCCGAAGCATTGACAGGGTCAAACATTTTTATTGGTGTATCCATTGAATGAAGTATCTCGTAACTTCATTTCTTTTCAAAATATTTCAAAGATCAAATATTTTCAAGTTTATTTGTGGTCTCATCTATGGGATGACCTCGTGAATTTTTTTATACTTTGAACGGTGATAGTTCAAGTAGATTTATAAATGATATAAGTGTGGGGAAGTATTGGTAACTTTATTCCTTGTTTTTACTTATATCTAGTAAGTAATTATCTTACACACGATAAAGATTTTAGTAAGTATCCATTTAGATACTGGTATTATTGTTATCACTACATATTATCTTGCGAGCTGTAAGGCTCACTCTTGCTTTATTTCTTCATCACACAACAACAGTTAGGAGAGATGGCCAGACTCCAGCAGACCCAGCGCAAGCGCGTGGGAAGCGTCCCGCGTCTTCCCGCTGATATTGTAGCTGCTATAGCTGCAGAGGTAGATCCATTGTAGTTTAGACCATCTACTTTTGAGAATCCAATTATGTATAATTATAACTTGTGGCAGATAATGGCAATTAACTGTAAATTATCAAGTAATCATTTTGGGTTGTAATAATTTTAAATTGTGGATTCAAAGACTTGTACTTATTTCAATTTCATCTCTGAGACTATAACGAGTTGTGGTGTGTGTTAGTGTGGGGTCACAGCATGAGGGTATTTATTATTAATTAAGTAAAGTGATATTGTGGAAAGAAAGACCGTGACAACCCGGATTCCCGACCCCGGATCTGGGGGTGTTACACATAACCCGGGGAAGATTAAAACAACTCATCAGCTGGTCCATCACATCAAGCAAATAATGAGAGAGAAGCTATCAACTAACAGGCGGTTCCAAAAGGAAGCAGCTAGGGACAGTAGCTTAATTCTAAATATGTACTAATCATTGTAAATATAGTTCTAGATTAGTTCTTTTGCTGTTAGTTGATAGGTAACAGGTTGTTTCTCGTGGGGTATGCCCCCGGATTTTGTAATTGATGTTTCTGTGTTATATAATTTTATTTAAAAAAAAAAAATTGACTCGTTTGAAAGTGGTACCAAGAGATGGTTAAAGGATGTCAAATTGGATGTTTATAATGTTAACATGTTAATTCTACCGATATATGGTTGAAAGTGAGTCTTATAAGGTGCAAAATTACTCTAATATGGTTTAAAGTGACTTACAAGGTTGATTAGAGCCAAAATGTAGACCAAAATTGACTCGTATGAAAGTGGTACCAAGAGGTGGTTAAAGGATGTCAAATTAGATGTTTATGATTTTAACATGTTAATTGTACCAATATATGGTTGAAAGTGAGTCTTATAAGGTGCAAAATTACTCTAATATGGTTTAAAGGGACTTACATGGTAGATTAGAGCCAAAATATGGACCAAAATTGACTTGTATAAAAGTGGTACCAAGAGATGGTTAAAGGATGTCAAATTGGATGTTTATGATGTTAACATGTTAATTCTACCAATATATGGTTGAAAGTGAGTCTTATAAGGTGCAAAATTACTCTAATATGGTTTAAAGTGACTTACATGGTTGATTAGAACCAAAATGTGGAATAAAATTGACTCGTATGAAAGTGGTACCAAGAGGTGGTTAAAGGATGTCAAATTAGATGTTTATGATGTTAACATGTTAATTGTGCTAATATATGGTTGAAAGTGAGTCTTATAAGGTGCAAAATTACTCTAATATGGTTTAAAGGGACTTACATGGTAGATTAGAGCCAAAATGTGGACCAAAATTGACTCGTATGAAAGTGGTACCAAGAGGTGGTTAAAGGATGTCAAATTAGATGTTTATGATGTTAACATGTTAATTGTACCAATATATGGTTGAAAGTGAGTCTTATAAGGTGCAAAATTACTCTAATATGGTTTAAAGTGACTTACATGGTTGATTAGAGCCAAAATGTGGACCAAAATTGACTCGTATGAAAGTGGTACCAAGAGGTGGTTAAAGGATGTCAAATTAGATGTTTATGATGTTAACATGTTAATTGTGCCAATATATGGTTGAACGTGTGTCTTATAAGGTGCAAAATTACTCTAATATGGTTTAAAAGGACTTACATGGTAGATTAGAGCCAAAATGTGGACCAAAATTGACTTGTATGAAAGTGGTACTAAGAGATGGTTAAAGGATGTAAAATTGGATGTTTATGACGTTAACATGTTAATTATACCAATATATGGTGGCAAGTTAGTCTTATAAGGTGCAAAATTACTCTAATATGGTTTAAAGTGACTTACATGGTAGATTAGTGCCAAAATGTGGACCAAAATTGACTCGTTTGAAAGTGGTACCAAGAGATGGTTAAAGGATGTCAAATTGTATGTTTATGATGTTAACATGTTAATTCTACCAATATATGGTTGAAAGTGAGTCTTATAAGGTGCAAAATTACTCTAATATGGTTTAAGGTGACTTACGTGGTTGATCAGAGCCAAAATATGGACCAAAATTGACTCCTATGAAAGTGGTACCAAGAGGTGGTTAAAGGATGTCAAATTAGATGTTTATGACGTTAACATGTTAATTGTAACAATATATGGTTAAAAGTGAGTCTTATAAGGTGCAAAATTACTCTAATATGGTTTAAAGGGACTTCCATGGTAGATTAGATCCAAAATGTGGACCAAAGTTGACTTGTATAAAAGTGGTACCAAGAGATGGTTAAAGGATGTCAAATTGGATGTTTATGATGTTAACATGTTAATTCTACCAATACATGGTGGCAAGTTAGTCTTATAAGTTGCAAAATTACTCTAATATGGTTTAAAGTGACTTACATGGTAGATTATAGCCAAAATGTGGACCAAAATTGACTCGTATGGAAGTGGTACCAAGAGATGGTTAAAGGATGTTAAATTGGATGTTTATGATTTTAACATGTTAATTCTACCAATATATGGTTGAAAGTGAGTCTTATAAGGTGCAAAATTACTCTAATATGGTTTAAAGTGACTTACATGGTTGATTAGAGCCAAAATGTTGACCAAAATTGACTCGTATGAAAGTGGTACAAAGAGATGGTTAAAGGATGTCAAATTGGATGTTTATGATGTTAACATGTTAATTCTACCGATACATAGTGGCAAGTTAGTCTTATAAGGTGCAAAATTACTCTAATATGGTTTAAAGTGACTTACATGGTAGATTATAGCCAAAATGTGGACCAAAATTGACGCGTATGGAAGTGGTACCAAGAGATGGTTAAAGGATGTCAAATTGAATGTTTATGATGTTAACATGTTAATTCTACCAATATATGGTTGAAAGTGAGTCTTATAAGGTGCAAAATTACTCTAATATGGTTTAAGGTGACTTACGTGGTTGATTAGAGCCAAAATATGGACCAAAATTGACTCGTATGAAAGTGGTACCAAGAGGTGGTTAAAGGATGTCAAATTAGATGTTTATGATGTTAACATGTTAATTGTAACAATATATGGTTGAAAGTGAGTCTTATAAGGTGCAAAATTACTCTAATATGGTTTAAAGGGACTTCCATGGTAGATTAGAGCCAAAATGTGGACCAAAATTGACTTGTATAAAAGTGGTACCAAGAGATGGTTAAAGGATGTCAAATTGGATGTTTATGATGTTAACATGTTAATTATACCAATACATGGTGGCAAGTTAGTCTTATAAGTTGCAAAATTACTCTAATATGGTTTAAAGTGACTTACATGGTAGATTATAGCCAAAATGTGGACCAAAATTGACTCGTATGGAAGTGGTACCAAGAGATGCTTAAAGGATGTTAAATTGGATGGTTATGATGTTAACATGTTAATTCTACCAATATATGGTTGAAAGTGAGTCTTATATGGTGCAAAATTACTCTAATATGGTTTAAAGTGACTTACATGGTTGATTAGAGCCAAAATGTGGACCAAAATTGACTCGTATGAAAGTGGTACAAAGAGATGGTTAAAGGATGTCAAATTGGATGTTTATGATGTTAACATGTTAATTCTACCAAAATATGGTGGCAAGTTAGTCTTATAAGGTGCAAAATTACTCTAATATGGTTTAAAGTGACTTGCATGGTAGATTATAGCCAAAATATGGAAAAATATTGACTCGTATGAAAGTGGTACCAAGAGATGGTTAAAGGATGTCAAATTGGATGTTTATGATGTTAAAATGTTAATTCTACCAATATATGGTTGTAAGTGAGTCTTATAAGGTGCAAAATTACTCTAATATGGTTTAAAGTGACTTACATGGTTGATTAGAGCCAAAATGTGGACCAAAATTGACTCGTATGAAAGTGGTACCAAGAGGTGGTTAAAGGATGTCAAATTAGATGTTTATGATGTTAACATGTTAATTGTGCCAATATATGGTTGAAAGTGTGTCTTATAAGGTGTAAAATTACTCTAATATGGTTTAAAGGGACTTACATGGTAGTTAGAGCCAAAATGTGGACCAAAATTGACTTGTATGAAAGTGGTACTAAGAGATGGTTAAAGGATGTAAAATTGGATGTTTATGACGTTAACATGTTAATTATACCAATATATGGTGGCAAGTTAGTCTTATAATGTGTAAAATTACTCTAATATGGTTTAAAGTGACTTACATGGTAGATTAGTGCCAAAATGTGGACCAAAATTGTCTCGTTTGAAAGTGGTACCAAGAGATGGTTAAAGGATGTCAAATTGGATGTTTATAATGTTAACATGTTAATTCTACCGATATATAGTTGAAAGTGAGTCTTATAAGGTACAAAATTACTCTAATATGGTTTAAAGTGACTTACAAGGTTGATTAGAGCCAAAATGTGGACCAAAATTGACTCGTATGAAAGTGGTACCAAGAGGTGGTTAAAGGATGTCAAATTAGATGTTTATGATGTTAACATGTTAATTGTACCAATATATGGTTGAAAGTGAGTCTTATAAGGTGCAAAATTACTCTAATATGGTTTAAAGTGACTTACATGGTTGATTAGAGCCAAAATGTGGACCAAAATTGACTCGTATGAAAGTGGTACCAAGAGGTGGTTAAAGGATGTCAAATTAGATGTTTATGATGTTAACATGTTAATTGTGCCAATATATGGTTGAACGTGTGTCTTATAAGGTGCAAAATTACTCTAATATGGTTTAAAGGGACTTACATGGTAGATTAGAGCCAAAATGTGGACCAAAATTGACTTGTATGAAAGTGGTACTAAGAGATGGTTAAAGGATGTAAAATTGGATGTTTATGACGTTAACATGTTAATTATACCAATATATGGTGGCAAGTTAGTCTTATAAGGTGCAAAATTACTCTAATATGGTTTAAAGTGACTTACATGGTAGATTAGTGCCAAAATGTGGACCAAAATTGACTCGTTTGAAAGTGGTACCAAGAGATGGTTAAAGGATGTCAAATTGTATGTTATGATGTTAACATGTTAATTCTACCAATATATGGTTGAAAGTGAGTCTTATAAGGTGCAAAATTACTCTAATATGGTTAAGGTGACTTACGTGGTTGATCAGAGCCCAAAATATGGACCAAAATTGACTCCTATGAAAGTGGTACCAAGAGGTGGTTAAAGGATGTCAAATTAGATGTTTATGACGTTAACATGTTAATTGTAACAATATATGGTTAAAAGTGAGTCTTATAAGGTGCAAAATTACTCTAATATGGTTTAAAGGGACTTCCATGGTAGATTAGATCCAAAATGTGGACCAAAGTTGACTTGTATAAAAGTGGTACCAAGAGATGGTTAAAGGATGTCAAATTGGATGTTTATGATGTTAACATGTTAATTCTACCAATACATGGTGGCAAGTTAGTCTTATAAGTTGCAAAATTACTCTAATATGGTTTAAAGTGACTTACATGGTAGATTATAGCCAAAATGTGGACCAAAATTGACTCGTATGGAAGTGGTACCAAGAGATGGTTAAAGGATGTTAAATTGGATGTTTATGATGTTAACATGTTAATTCTACCAATATATGGTTGAAAGTGAGTCTTATAAGGTGCAAAATTACTCTAATATGGTTTTAAAGTGACTTACATGGTTGATTAGAGCCAAAATGTTGACCAAAATTGACTCGTATGAAAGTGGTACAAAGAGATGGTTAAAGGATGTCAAATTGGATGTTTATGATGTTAACATGTTAATTCTATCGATACATGGTGGCAAGTTAGTCTTATAAGGTGCAAAATTACTCTAATATGGTTTAAAGTGACTTACATGGTAGATTATAGCCAAAATGTGGACCAAAATTGACGCGTATGGAAGTGGTACCAAGAGATGGTTAAAGGATGTCAAATTGAATGTTTATGATGTTAACATGTTAATTCTACCAATATATGGTTGAAAGTGAGTCTTATAAGGTGCAAAATTACTCTAATATGGTTTAAGGTGACTTACGTGGTTGATTAGAGCCAAAATATGGACCAAAATTGACTCGTATGAAAGTGGTACCAAGAGGTGGTTAAAGGATGTCAAATTAGATGTTTATGATGTTAACATGTTAATTGTAACAATATATGGTTGAAAGTGAGTCTTATAAGGTGCAAAATTACTCTAATATGGTTTAAAGGGACTTCCATGGTAGATTAGAGCCAAAATGTGGACCAAAATTGACTTGTATAAAAGTGGTACCAAGAGATGGTTAAAGGATGTCAAATTGGATGTTTATGATGTTAACATGTTAATTATACCAATACATGGTGGCAAGTTAGTCTTATAAGTTGCAAAATTACTCTAATATGGTTTAAAGTGACTTACATGGTAGATTATAGCCAAAATGTGGACCAAAATTGACTCGTATGGAAGTGGTACCAAGAGATGCTTAAAGGATGTTAAATTGGATGGTTATGATGTTAACATGTTAATTCTACCAATATATGGTTGAAAGTGAGTCTTATATGGTGCAAAATTACTCTAATATGGTTTTAAAGTGACTTACATGGTTGATTAGAGCCAAAATGTGGACCAAAATTGACTCGTATGAAAGTGGTACAAAGAGATGGTTAAAGGATGTCAAATTGGATGTTTATGATGTTAACATGTTAATTCTACCAAAATATGGTGGCAAGTTAGTCTTATAAGGTGCAAAATTACTCTAATATGGTTTAAAGTGACTTGCATGGTAGATTATAGCCAAAATATGGAAAAATATTGACTCGTATGAAAGTGGTACCAAGAGATGGTTAAAGGATGTCAAATTGGATGTTTATGATGTTAAAATGTTAATTCTACCAATATATGGTTGTAAGTGAACTTATAAGGTGCAAAATTACTCTAATATGGTTTAAAGTGACTTACATGGTTGATTAGAGCCAAAATGTGGACCAAAATTGACTCGTATGAAAGTGGTACCAAGAGGTGGTTAAAGGATGTCAAATTAGATGTTTATGATGTTAACATGTTAATTGTGCCAATATATGGTTGAAAGTGTGTCTTATAAGGTGTAAAATTACTCTAATATGGTTTAAAGGGACTTACATGGTAGTTAGAGCCAAAATGTGGACCAAAATTGACTTGTATGAAAGTGGTACTAAGAGATGGTTAAAGGATTGTCAAATTGGATGTTTATGACGTTAACATGTTAATTATACAATATATGGTTGCAAGTGTAGTCTTATAATGTGTAAAATTACTCTAATATGGTTTAAAGTGACTTACATGGTAGATTAGAGCCAAAATGTGGACCAAAATTGTCCTCGTATTGAAAGTGGTACCAAGAGATGGTTAAAGGATGTCAAATTGGATGTTTATAATGTTAACATGTTAATTCTACCAATATATAGGTTGAAAGTGAGTCTTATAAGGTACAAAATTACTCTAATATGGTTTAAAGTGACTTACAAGGTAGATTAGAGCCAAAATGTGGACCAAAATTGACTCGTATGAAAGTGGTACCAAGAGATGGTTAAAGGATGTCAAATTAGATGTTTATGATTTTAACATGTTAATTCTACCAATATATGGTTGAAAGTGAGTCTTATAAGGTGCAAAATTACTCTAATATGGTTTAAAGGGACTTACATGGTAGATTAGAGCCAAAATGTGGACCAAAATTGACTTGTATAAAAGTGGTACCAAGAGATGGTTAAAGGATGTCAAATTGGATGTTTATGATGTTAACATGTTAATTCTACCAATATATGGTTGAAAGTGAGTCTTATAAGGTGCAAAATTACTCTAATATGGTTTAAAGTGACTTACATGGTTGATATAGACCAAAATGTGGACATAAATTGAATCGTATGAAGTGGTACCAAGAGATGGTTAAAGGATGTCAAATTAGATGTTTATGATGTTAACATGTTAATTTCTACCATATATGGTTGAAAGTGAGTCTTATAAGGTGCAAAATTACTCTAATATGGTTTAAAGTGACTTACATGGTAGATTAGAGCCAAAATGTGGACCAAAATTGACTCGTATGAAGTGGTACCAAGAGGTGGTTAAAGGATGTCAAATTAGATGTTTATGATGTTAACATGTTAATTGTACCTATATATGGTTGAAAGTGAGTCTTATAAGGTGCAAAATTACTCTAATATGGTTTTAAAGGGACTTACATGGTAGATTAGAGCCAAATGTGGACCAAAATTGACTTGTATAAAAGTGGTACCAAGAGATGGTTAAAGGATGTCAAATTGGATGTTTATGATGTTAACATGTTAATTCTACCAATAATATGGTGGTAAGTTAGTTTTATAAGGTGCAAAAATTACTCTAATATGGTTTTAAAGTGACTTACATGGTAGATTAGAGCCAAAATGTGGACCAAAATTGACTCGTTATGAAAGTGGTACCAAGATATGGTTAAAGGATGTCAATTGGATGTTTATAATGTTAACATGTTAATTCTACCATATATGGTTGAAAGTGAGTCTTATAATGGTGCAAAATTACTCTAATATGGTTTAAAGTGACTTACATGGTTGATTAGAGCCAAAAATGTGGACCAAAATTGACTCGTATGAAAGTGGTACTAAGAGATGGTTAAAGGATGTCAAATTGGATGTTTATGACTGTTAACATGTTAATTCTACCAATATATGGTGGCAAGTTAGTCTTATAAGGTGCAAAATTACTCTAATATGGTTTAAAGTGACTTGCATGGTAGATTAGTAGCCAAAATGTTGGACCAAATTGACATCGTATGAAAGTGGTACCACGAGAGGTTAAAGGATGTCAATTGGATGTTATAGATGTTAACATGTTAATTCTACCAATATATGGTTGAAACGTGAGATTATAAGGTGCAAAATTACTCTAATATGGTTTAAAGTGACTTACATGGTTGATTGAGCCAAAATGTGGACCAAAATTGACTCGTATGAAAGTGGTACCAAGAGGGTGGTTAAAGGATGTCAAATTAGATGTTTATGATGTTAACATGTTAATTGTACCAATATATGGTTGAAAGTGGAGTCTTATAAGGTGCAAAATTACTCTAATATGGTTTAAACGGGGACTTACATGGTAGATTAGAGCCAAAATGTGGACCAAAATTGACTCGTATGAAAGTGGTACCAAGAGATGGTTAAAGGATGTCAAATTGGATGTTTATGATGTTAACATGTTAATTCTACCAATATATGGTGGCAAGTTAGTCTTATAAGGTGCAAAATTACTCTAATATGGTTTAAAGTGACTTACATGGTAGATTAGAGCCAAAATGTGGACCAAAATTGACTCGTATGAAAGTGGTACCAAGAGATGGTTAAAGGATGTCAAATTGGATGTTTATGATGTTAACATGTTAATTCTACCAATATATGGTTGAAAGTGAGTCTTATAAGGTGCAAAATTACTCTAATATGGTTTAAAGTGACTTACATGGTTGATTAGAGCCAAAATGTGGACCAAAATTGACTCGTATGAAAGTGGTACCAAGAGGTGGTTAAAGGATGTCAAATTTGATGTTTATGATGTTAACATGTTAATTGTACCAATATATGGTTGAAAGTGAGTCTTATAAGGTGCAAAATTACTCTAATATGGTTTTAAAGGGATCTTCCATGGTAGATTAGAGCCAAAATGTGGACCAAAATTGACTTGTATAAAAGTGGTACCAAGAGATGGTTAAAGGATGTCAAATTGGATGTTATGATGTTAACATGTTAATTCTACCAATACATGGTGGCAAGTTAGTCTTATAAGTGCAAAATTACTCTAATATGGTTTAAGTGACTTACATGGTAGATTATAGCCAAAATGTGGACCAAATTGACTCGTATGAAGTGGTACCAAGATGATGCTTAAAGGATGTAAATTGGATGGTTATGATGTTAACATGTTAATTCTTACCAATATATGGTTGAAAGTGAGTCTATAGGTGCAAAATACTCTAATATGGTTTTAAAGTGACTTACATGGTTGATTAGAGCCAAAATGTGGACCAAAATTGGACTCGTATGAAAGTGGTACCAAGAGATGGTTAAAGGATGTCAAATTGGATGTTTATGATGTTAACATGTTAATTCTACCAAAATATGGTGAAGTTAGTCTTATAAGGTGCAAAATTACTCTAATATGGTTTAAAGTGACTTACATGGTAGATTAGAGCCAAAATGTGGACCAAAATTGACTCGTATGAAAGTGGTACCAAGAGATGGTTAAAGGATGTCAAATTGGATGTTTATGATGTTAACATGTTAATTCTACCAATATATGGTTGAAAGTGAGTCTTATAAGGTGCAAAATTACTCTAATATGGTTTAAAGTGACTTACATGGTAGATTAGAGCCAAAATGTGGACCAAAATTGACTCGTATGAAAGTGGTACCAAGAGGGTTAAAGGATGTCAAATTATGTTTATGATGTTAACATGTTAATTCTACAATATATGGTTGAAAGTGAGTCTTATAAGGTGCAAAATTACTCTAATATGGTTTAAAGGACTTACATGGTAGATTAGAGCCAAAATGTGGACCAAAATTGACTCGTATGAAAGTGGTACCAAGAGATGGTTAAAGGATGTCAAATTGGATGTTTATGATGTTAACATGTTAATTCTACCAATATATGGTGAAGTTAGTCTTATAAGGTGCAAAATTACTCTAATATGGTTTAAAGTGACTTACATGGTAGATTAGGCCAAAATGTGGACCAAAATTGACTCGTATGAAAGTGGTACCAAGAGATGGTTAAAGGATGTCAAATTGGATGTTTATGATGTTAACATGTTAATTCTACCAATATGGTTGAAAGTGAGTCTTATAAGGTGCAAAATTACTCTAATATGGTTTAAAGTGACTTACATGGTAGATTAGAGCCAAAATGTGGACCAAAATTGACTCGTATGAAAGTGGTACCAAGAGGTGGTTAAAGGATGTCAAATTGGATGTTTATGATGTTAACATGTTAATTCTACCAATATGGTTGAAAGTGAGTCTTATAAGGTGCAAAATTACTCTAATATGGTTTAAAGTGACTTACATGGTAGATTAGAGCCAAAATGGGACCAAAATTGACTTATAAAGTGGTACCAAGAGATGGTTAAAGGATGTCAAATTGGATGTTTATGATGTTAACATGTTAATTCTACCAATATATGGTTGAAAGTGAGTCTTATAAGGTGCAAAATTACTCTAATATGGTTTAAAGTGACTTACATGGTAGATTAGAGCCAAAATGTGGACCAAAATTGACTCGTATGAAAGTGGTACCAAGAGTGGTTAAAGGATGTCAAATTGGATGTTTATGATGTTAACATGTTAATTCTAATATATGGTTGAAAGTGAGTCTTATAAGGTGCAAAATTACTCTAATATGGTTTAAAGTGACTTACATGGTAGATTAGAGCCAAAATGTGGACCAAAATTGACTCGTATGAAAGTGGTACCAAGAGTGGTTAAAGGATGTCAAATTGGATGTTTATGATGTTAACATGTTAATTCTACCAATATATGGTTGAAGTGAGTCTTATAAGGTGCAAAATTACTCTAATATGGTTTAAAGTGACTTACATGGTAGATTAGAGCCAAAATGTGGACCAAAATTGACTGTATGAAAGTGGTACCAAGAGATGGTTAAAGGATGTCAAATTGGATGTTTATGATGTTAACATGTTAATTCTACCAATATATGGTGAAGTGTCTTATAAGGTGCAAAATTACTCTAATATGGTTTAAAGTGACTTACATGGTAGATTAGAGCCAAAATGTGGACCAAAATTGACTCGTATGAAAGTGGTACCAAGAGATGGTTAAAGGATGTCAAATTATGTTTATGATGTTAACATGTTAATTCTACCAATATATGGTTGAAAGTGAGTCTTATAAGGTGCAAAATTACTCTAATATGGTTTAAAGTGACTTACATGGTAGATTAGAGCCAAAATGTGGACCAAAATTGACTCGTATGAAAGTGGTACCAAGAGATGGTTAAAGGATGTCAAATTGGATGTTTATGATGTTAACATGTTAATTCTACCAATATATGGTGAAGTTAGTCTTATAAGGTGCAAAATTACTCTAATATGGTTTAAAGTGACTTACATGGTAGATTAGAAAAATGTGGACCAAAATTGACTCGTATGAAAGTGGTACCAAGAGATGGTTAAAGGATGTCAAATTGGATGTTGATGTTAACATGTTAATTCTACCAATATATGGTTGAAAGTGAGTCTTATAAGGTGCAAAATTACTCTAATATGGTTTAAAGTGACTTACATGGTAGATTAAGCCAAAATGTGGACCAAAATTGACTCGTATGAAAGTGGTACCAAGAGGTGGTTAAAGGATGTCAAATTGATGTTTATGATGTTAACATGTTAATTCTACCAATATATGGTTGAAAGTGAGTCTTATAAGGTGCAAAATTACTCTAATATGGTTTAAAGGACTTACATGGTAGATTAGAGCCAAAATGTGGACCAAAATTGACTTGTATGAAAGTGGTACCAAGAGATGGTTAAAGGATGTCAAATTGGATGTTTATGATGTTAACATGTTAATTACCAATATATGGTGGCAAGTTAGTCTTATAAGGTGCAAAATTACTCTAATATGGTTTAAAGTGACTTACATGGTAGATTAGGCCAAAATGTGGACCAAAATTGACTCGTATGAAAGTGGTACCAAGAGATGGTTAAAGGATGTCAAATTGGATGTTTATGATGTTAACATGTTAATTCTACCAATATATGGTTGAAAGTGAGTCTTATAAGGTGCAAAATTACTCTAATATGGTTTAAAGTGACTTACATGGTTGATTAGCCAAAATGTGGACCAAAATTGACTCGTATGAAAGTGGTACCAAGAGGTTAAAGGATGTCAAATTGATGTTTATGATGTTCATGTTAATTACCAATATATGGTGAAAGTGAGTCTTATAAGGTGCAAAATTACTCTAATATGGTTTAAAGTGACTTACATGGTAGATTAGAGCCAAAATGTGGACCAAAATTGACTGTATGAAAGTGGTACCAAGAGATGGTTAAAGGATGTCAAATTGGATGTTTATGATGTTAACATGTTAATTCTACCAATATATGGTTGAAGTGAGTCTTATAAGGTGCAAAATTACTCTAATATGGTTTAAAGTGACTTACATGGTTGATTAGCCAAAATGTGGACCAAAATTGACTCGTATGAAAGTGGTACCAAGAGGTGGTTAAAGGATGTCAAATTAGATGTTTATGATGTTAACATGTTAATTGTACCAATATATGGTTGAAAGTGAGTCTTATAAGGTGCAAAATTACTCTAATATGGTTTAAAGGACTTACATGGTATTAGAGCCAAAATGTGGACCAAAATTGACTGTATGAAAGTGGTACCAAGAGTGGTTAAAGGATGTCAAATTGGATGTTTATGATGTTAACATGTTAATTCTACCAATATATGGTGAAGTTCTTATAAGGTGCAAAATTACTCTAATATGGTTTAAAGTGACTTACATGGTAGATTAGAGCCAAAATGTGGACCAAAATTGACTCGTATGAAAGTGGTACCAAGAGATGGTTAAAGGATGTCAAATTGGATGTTTATGATGTTAACATGTTAATTCTACCAATATATGGTGAAAGTGAGTCTTATAAGGTGCAAAATTACTCTAATATGGTTTAAAGTGACTTACATGGTTGATTAGAGCCAAAATGTGGACCAAAATTGACTCGTATGAAAGTGGTACCAAGAGGTGGTTAAAGGATGTCAAATTGATGTTTATGATGTTAACATGTTAATTCTACCAATATATGAAAGTGAGTCTTATAAGGTGCAAAATTACTCTAATATGGTTAAAGTGACTTACATGGTTGATTA
>NW_027420414.1:0-7413 GCF_009905375.1 Apium graveolens
ATTCTAGATTATGTTTTTTTAAACATTGCCACAAGAAAACATTATAAATACATTGCATATGCAGGGTTAATGCTAACTCGTATGCTATCTTACTGACACGTTCCAAAATTTCAAAAAGTCCAACGTATTAAAGACCCAATTTTCCTTTCTTTCCGATTGTGGATGATCCTTTTTCACGGGGACACTTTTAACAATATTAAATTTCTTTCTTTAAACTCTGTATTCTTTCTAGCTTGATCTACATATTTCCTTTGACGATCATGTGCTGCACTTAACCATTTCCTAAATACTCTCGATAACTTCCTTTATCTGTTGTACCACTCTAGTCCAAGTATTTCACGTTTCTCAATTTCATCTCAATATATTTTAAAAATAATAGCACAAACACATAACTTATCTTCAATTGTTCGAATCACTCTTTCGCTTCGGCTGTCAGTCGGTGGATGATAAGCTGTACTTATATTCAACTTAGCTTCTTACACATTCTCGAAAACTTTTCCAGAACCTTGAATTAAATCTCAAATCTTGGTCGAATACCATAGACACAAGATCTCCATGACAAATTACTATCTCCTTTAATTACTTGTAAACTAACTTGTTCAATAAAAATCTTCCATTAATAGGTAGAACATGAGCTGACTTAGCCAACTTGTTCACCATAACCCAATTGGCGTCGTGTTCCTCTTTCATTCTTGGTAATATGACTATAAAGTCCAGAGCAATATGTTCCCATTTTCTCTCTACATCTCTCATGGTTGCAATAGTCCACTAGGCCTCTGTTACTTCGCCTTAATTCTTTGATATGCCTAACACCTCCTAATCCGTTTTGAAATTTCCTTTTCATATCTGGCTATCAATATTCTTCTCTAAATTTCTGTATATCTTGGCATTTCTTGAATAAATTAAATACTTAATATTGTGAGTTTCCTGTAGGTTCTCATTCTTTCTTCCAAGTTTTGGAAGAAAACCTGAGAATACCATGATCAATCTTCCGAGTGCATAAATTTCCTCTTACTAACTACTATCATCTTGATCCACTATCTCTTCTTATCATCCTTTCCTCTTCTCTTAACAACTCTGGCTGAAAGATCATACTACACTTCCTTGCTTCTTTTGGATTATAAATTCTGATTTCCAATTCCAACTTTTGAAATTCCATAGATAACTCTTCCGGTGCAGTCAACACATTCACTTTCTCCTTTTTGCTTATCGCGTTGCCACTACATTTGCTCTTCCTTGTGCATACATACTTCAAACTCTTATGGTCTGTATAAATATCACACCTTTCTTCATACATATAATGTTTTCCAAATCTTCACAGTGAATATTATTACTGCTAGTTCCAAGTTATGAGTAGGATACTTCTGCTCATAAGATTTCGGTTGTCTAATTGCATATACAATAACTTTATTGTGCTGCATCAACGCACATCCTATTCCCTTATGAGAAGTATCACTATAGACTACAAAATCTCCTTGATCATCTCAAAATGATAAAATGGTGTCGTGACCATTCTCTTCTTTAACTCCGCCAAACTTTCTTCACCCTTCTCCATTTCATATAAACTTCTCGCTTTTCCTAGCAAGCTTTGTCAAAGGTGTCGCAATCTTCAAGAAATCTTGAACAATTTTCTAATAATAACCGACCAATAACAAAACTTCTTACTTTTTTTGGTGCTTTTGGTCTTTCTCCATTCATAGTAGCTTTAATCTCTGCTGGATCCACCTTGGTTCCTTCATCATTTGAATTGAATTTCGTGCAATCAAAACCTACACTTTGAAAATTTAGCATACACTCCTTCCTCCTCGGAATTCCCAAAATTATCATTAAATACTTTACATACAACTTCATTCTTCTTAGACTCCCCAAATTATCATTAAATACCTTGCATGGTCCTCCGTTAACCTTGAGTAAACCACAATATCATCTGTAAGCACATATACAACTTATCCAGATACTCCTTAAAAGTTCTGTCTGTCAAGTTTAAATATTGTTGGTATATTGGCCAATCCAAGTAACATTACTAAATTTTCATAATAACTGTACTTAGTTCTGAAAGATGTCTTCGATACGTCTTCAGGTTCAATCTTCAATCTTAAATCCATCTTATAAAATACTTTGTTTTTTTCTAGCTGATCAAACAAACCCTTAATTCGAGTTGGCAGATACTTGTCCTTGATAGCTGTTAGGCACAAAACACGCGCTAATAATTCACGCAAGTATACGTGTTCGCAAATAATATAGAATAATTTATAGTTCATTCCCACAGAGACTCAGACTAATTATATTTAATTAACACTCACTCACCAATGTATGATTACTTCTCAATGTCAAGACAATAACTCTTTAAGTTGATTAACTAATTATTAACTATAATTAATTATGAGAATAAAACACTTAATTAACACTTGAATTAAGAATATCAAACACACATGAGATCATAACTTCATTATTACTTCCTTCATAGTTATTGTTTATTACCCTTAGCATGTAACGATGATGATATTAATCGAACAACACGAAACTGATAAAAGCCAACTTTTGTTGTACAATTACCATTCTACCAAACATCCACAATTAAGATAGAAGTTAAATAGGCAGCAATTATGTTGAGACCCTATATGTGTACAGAATTTGACAACAAAACGATTTAAGCGCAAGTTATTCATTATGATTACACAGGGCAAGTAAAACGGTTAGAGTTACCCACTAATCATGCATACACATACATGAACCTATGTTAGCATGGCAAGTTCTAAATCTCAAGATTCACTGTCGCTTCACAAGAGATTAACACACTATCTTATATGTTCGCGACGCACATAAGACGAATAAGCGCAACCTATGCTAGATATCATATAATCATCATAAAGGTATTACACAATTAACTAAGAAATTCATAATAAATCCGCTATGACCCCATGATCACGATTAGCCCATGATAGAACTGATTGTCACTATGGGTTCATATGAAAACATGATAATAACACACAATATAAACTAAAAATACTTATTAAAAACCAGAGTACGTCACAAGAGGAATAGGGTTCAAGTAAAGAAAACTAGCATCCACTGTTACAACGATAAAAGAATCAGAAGAAAATGTATGCTTCCTCTTCTTCATTGCGATGTGCTAAAACGGTCTTCTTCCTTCTCTCCTTGCTCCTTGCTTAATACCACACACTGTGAAACGTCTCTGAAAACTACTTATATAGAAGCCAACAAGAACCAGCTGTCTCAGAAGTCCATCAGAATAAGAATTGTAAAAATCAGTATTAAATTTACATCCCCGGACGGCCGCCCCAGCTTCCGGGCGGGCGTCCCAGATCCCAGGCGGCCGCCCCAGCTTCCTGGGCAGGCGCCCCAGCACCTTCTGGAAAATCCTGCATTCTGCTCCTGATTTTGCTGAATTCTGATCCTAACTTCCCACAACCAATGCCAAGCACTTCCCTAGGCTTATTTCGATGAATTCTTCCTACATACGCAAGTTATACCCTGAAATACAAAAACACTAGAAAAATGCATCAAATACACAAAATACTTGACTTCAAGACATCAATTCAAGTCATTATAAGACGTTCTAAGTGGTATAAAATGCCACTTAACACACCTCCAAACTTAAATCGATGCTTTCCTCAAGCGTCACAGACTCAAAAATAAAGCAAAACATGCCTGAATGTAATCTACATGAAATGCAGCGATCCCCGGGGGGATCGCTGCATTTCATGTAGATTACATTCAGGCATGTTTTGCTTTATTTTTGAGTCTGTGACGCTTGAGGAAAAGCATCGATTTAAGTTTGGAGGTGTGTTAAGTGGCATTTTATACCACTTAGAACGTCTTATAATGACTTGAATTGATGTCTTGAAGTCAAGTATTTTGTGTATTTGATGCATTTTTCTAGTGTTTTGTATTTCAGGGTATAACTTGCGTATGTAGGAAGAATTCATCGAAATAAGCCTAGGGAAGTGCTTGGCATTGGTTGTGGGAAGTTAGGATCAGAATTCAGCAAAATCAGGAGCAGAATGCAGGATTTTCCAGAAGGTGCTGGGGCGCCTGCCCAGGAAGCTGGGGCGGCCGCCTGGGATCTGGGACGCCCGCCCCGGAAGCTGGGGCGGCCGTCCGGGGATGTAAAATTTAATACTGATTTTTACAATTCTTATTCTGATGGACTTCTGAGACAGCTGGTTCTTGTTGGCTTCTATATAAGTAGTTTTCAGAGACGTTTCACAGTGTGTGGTATTAAGCAAGGAGCAAGGAGAGAAGGAAGAAGACCGTTTTAGCACATCGCAATGAAGAAGAGGAAGCATACATTTTCTTCTGATTCTTTTATCGTTGTAACAGTGGATGCTAGTTTTCTTTACTTGAACCCTATTCCTCTTGTGACGTACTCTGGTTTTTAATAAGTATTTTTAGTTTATATTGTGTGTTATTATCATGTTTTCATATGAACCCATAGTGACAATCAGTTCTATCATGGGCTAATCGTGATCATGGGGTCATAGCGGATTTATTATGAATTTCTTTAGTTAATTGTGTAATACCTTTATGATGATTATATGATATCTAGCATAGGTTGCGCTTATTCGTCTTATGTGCGTCGCGAACATATAAGATAGTGTGTTAATCTCTTGTGAAGCGACAGTGAATCTTGAGATTTAGAACTTGCCATGCTAACATAGGTTTCATGTATGTGTATGCATGATTAGTGGGTAACTCTAACCGTTTTACTTGCCCTGTGTAATCATAATGAATAACTTGCGCTTAAATCGTTTTGTTGTCAAATTCTGTACACATATAGGGTCTCAACATAATTGCTGCCTATTTAACTTCTATCTTAATTGTGGATGTTTGGTAGAATGGTAATTGTACAACAAAAGTGGCTTTTATCAGTTTCGTGTTGTTCGATTAATATCATCATCGTTACATGCTAAGGGTAATAACAATAACTATTGAAGGAAGTAATAATGAAGTTATGATCTCATGTGTGTTTGATATTCTTAATTCAAGTGTTAATTAAGTGTTTATTCTCATAATTAATTATAGTTAATAATTAGTTAATCAACTTAAAGAGTTATTGTCTTGACATTGAGAAGTAATCATACATTGGTGAGTGAGTGTTAATTAAATATAATTAGTCTGAGTCTCTGTGGGAATGAACTATAAATTATTCTATATTATTTGCGAACACGTATACTTGCGTGAATTATTAGCGCGTGTTTTGTGCCTAACAGCTATCAAGGACAAGTATCTGCCAACTCGAATTAAGGGTTTGTTTGATCAGCTAGAAAAAACACAAAGTATTTTATAAGATGGATTTAAGATTGAAGATTGAACCTGAAGACGTATCGAAGACATCTTTCAGAACTAAGTACAGTTATTATGAAAATTTAGTAATGTTACTTGGATTGGCCAATATACCAACAATATTTAAACTTGACAGACAGAACTTTTAAGGAGTATCTGGATAAGTTGTATATGTGCTTACAGATGATATTGTGGTTTACTCAAGGTTAACGGAGGACCATGCAAGGTATTTAATGATAATTTGGGGAGTCTAAGAAGAATGAAGTTGTATGTAAAGTATTTAATGATAATTTTGGGAATTCCGAGGAGGAAGGAGTGTATGCTAAATTTTCAAAGTGTAGGTTTTGATTGCACGAAATTCAATTCAAAATGATGAAGGAACCAAGGTGGATCCAGCAGAGATTAAAGCTACTATGAATGGAGAAAGACCAAAGCACCAAAAAAAGTAAGAAGTTTGTTATTGGTCGGTTATTATTAGAAAATTGTTCAAGATTTCTTGAAGATTGCGACACCTTTGACAAAGCTTGCTAGGAAAAGCGAGAAGTTTATATGAAATGGAGAAGGGTGAAGAAAGTTTGGCGGAGTTAAAGAAGAGAATGGTCACGACACCATTTTATCATTTTGAGATGATCAAGGAGATTTTGTAGTCTATAGTGATACTTCTCATAAGGGAATAGGATGTGCGTTGATGCAGCACAATAAAGTTATTGTATATGCAATTAGACAACCGAAATCTTATGAGCAGAAGTATCCTACTCATAACTTGGAACTAGCAGTAATAATATTCACTGTGAAGATTTGGAAAACATTATATGTATGAAGAAAGGTGTGATATTTATACAGACCATAAGAGTTTGAAGTATGTATGCACAAGGAAGAGCAAATGTAGTGGCAACGCGATAAGCAAAAAGGAGAAGTGAATGTGTTGACTGCACCGGAAGAGTTATCTATGGAATTTCAAAAGTTGGAATTGGAAATCAGAATTTATAATCCAAAAGAAGCAAGGAAGTGTAGTATGATCTTTCAGCCAGAGTTGTTAAGAGAAGAGGAAAGGATGATAAGAAGAGATAGTGGATCAAGATGATAGTAGTTTAGTAAGAGGAAATTTATGCACTCGGAAGATTGATCATGGTATTCTCAGGTTTTCTTCCAAAACTTGGAAGAAAGAATGAGAACCTACAGGAAACTCACAATATTAAGTATTTAATTTATTCAAGAAATGCCAAGATATACAGAAATTTAGAGAAGAATATTGATAGCCAGATATGAAAAGGAAATTTCAAAACGGATTAGGAGGTGTTAGGCATATCAAAGAATTAAGGCGAAGTAACAGAGGCCTAGTGGACTATTGCAACCATGAGAGATGTAGAGAGAAAATGGGAACATATTGCTCTGGACTTTATAGTCATATTACCAAGAATGAAAGAGGAACACGACGCCAATTGGGTTATGGTGAACAAGTTGGCTAAGTCAGCTCATGTTCTACCTATTAATGGAAGATTTTTATTGAACAAGTTAGTTTACAAGTAATTAAAGGAGATAGTAATTTGTCATGGAGATCTTGTGTCTATGGTATTCGACCAAGATTTGAGATTTAATTCAAGGTTCTGGAAAAGTTTTCGAGAATGTGTAAGAAGCTAAGTTGAATATAAGTACAGCTTATCATCCACCGACTGACAGCCGAAGCGAAAGAGTGATTCGAACAATTGAAGATAAGTTATGTGTTTGTGCTATTATTTTTAAAATATATTGAGATGAAATTGAGAAACGTGAAATACTTGGACTAGAGTTGGTACAACAGATAAAGGAAGTTATCGAGAGTATTTAGGAAATGGTTAAGTGCAGCACATGATCGTCAAAGGAAATATGTAGATCAAGCTAGAAAGAATACAGAGTTTAAAGAAAGAAATTTAATATTGTTAAAAGTGTCCCCGTGAAAAAGGATCATCCACAATCGGAAAGAAAGGAAAATTGGGTCTTTAATACGTTGGACTTTTTGAAATTTTGGAACGTGTCAGTAAGATAGCATACGAGTTAGCATTAACCCTGCATATGCAATGTATTTATAATGTTTTCTTGTGGCAATGTTTAAAAAAACATAATCTA
>NW_027420415.1:0-39918 GCF_009905375.1 Apium graveolens
TTTTCGATTTCTTTTCAGAGGACCCTATGATATATGTTTGCAATGCGTCAGGGGTCGTCCGGAGTGAATCGGAGCTGAAACGAATGGAACTCGTTTCCGAATAATCCTCGTAGGGGTAGTACACGAGGTCTGGAGCAAAAATTGAGGCGGCCCGTTTTTTCGATTTCTTTCATAATTTGTCCCTATGGATTTATGAAATTGCATTCGCGTCCATTCGGGTCGTCCGGGAGTGAATCGGAGCTGAAACGAATGGAACTCGTTTCCGAATAATCCTCGTAGGGGTAGTACACGAGGTCTGGAGCAAAAATTGAGGCGGCCCGTTTTTTTCGATTTCTTTTCATAATTTGTCCCTATGGATTTATGAAATTGCATTCGCGTCCATTCGGGTCGTCCGGGAGTGAATCGGAGCTGAAACGAATGGAACTCGTTTCCGAATAATCCTCGTAGGGGTAGTACACGAGGTCTGGAGCAAAAATTGAGGCGGCCCGTTTTTTTGATTTCTTTTCAGTAATTTGTCCCTATGGATTTATGAAATTGCATTCGCGTCATTCGGGGTCGTCCGGTAGTGAATCGGAGCTGAAACGAATGGAACTCGGTTTCCGAATAATCCTCGTAGGGGGTAGTACACGAGGTCTGAGCAAAAATTGAGGCGGCCCTTTTTTCGATTTCTTTCATAATTTGTCCCTATGGATTTATGAAATTGCATTCGCGTCCATTCGGGGTCGTCCGGGAGTGAATCGGAGCTGAAACGAATGGAACTCGGTTTCCGAATAATCCTCGTAGGGGGTAGTACACGAGGTCTTGAGCAAAAATTGAGGCGGCCCGTTTTTTCGATTTCTTTTCATAATTTGTCCCTATGGATTTATGAAATTGCATTCGCGTCCATTCGGGGTCGTCCGGGAGTGAATCGGAGCTGAAACGAATGGAACTCGGTTTCCGAATAATCCTCGTAGGGGGGTAGTAAACGAGGTCTGGAGAAAAAATTGAGGCGGCCCGTTTTTTTTCGATTTCATTTCATAATTTGTCCCTATGGATTTATGAAATTGCATTCGCGTCCATTCGGTGTCCGTCCGGGAGTGAAATCGGAGCTGAAACGAATGGAACTCTGTTTCCTGAATAATCCTCGTAGGGGGGTAGTACACGAGGTCCTGGAGCAAAAATTGAGGCGGCCCGTTTTTTCGATTCTTTTCATAATTTGTCCCTATGGATTTATGAAATTGCATTCGCGTCCAATTCGGGGTCGTCTAGGAGTGAATCGGAGCTGAAACGAATGGAACTCGGTTTCCGATAATCCTCGTAGGGGGTAGTACACGAGGTCTGGAGGCAAAAAATTGAAGGCGGCCCTTTTTTCGATTTCATTTCAATAATTTGTCCCTATGGATTTATGAAATTGCATTCGCGTCCATTCGGGTCCTTCCGGAGTGAATCGAGCTGAAACGAATGGAACTCTGTCGTTCCGAATAATCCTCGTAGGGGGTAGTACACGAGGTCTGGAGCAAAAAATTGAGGCGGCCCGTTTTTTCCGATTTCATTTCATAATTTGTCCCTATGGATTTATGAAATTGCATTCGCGTCCATTCGGTGTCGTCCGGGAGTGAATCGGAGCTGAAACGAATGGAACTCGGTTTCCGAATAATCCTCGTAGGGGGTAGTACACGAGGTCTGGAGCAAAAATTGAGGCGGCCCGTTTTTTCGATTTCTTTTCATAATTTGTCCCTATGGATTTATGAAATTGCATTCGCGTCCATTCGGGGTCGTCCGGGAGTGAATCGGAGCTGAAACGAATGGAACTCGGTTTCCGAATAATCCTCGTAGGGGGTAGTACACGAGGTCTGGAGCAAAAATTGAGGCGGCCCTTTTTTTCGATTTCTTTCATAATTTGTCCCTATGGATTTATGAAATTGCATTCGCGTCCATTCGGGGTCCGTCCGGGAGTGAATCGGAGCTGAAACGAATGGAACTCGGTTTCCGAATAATCCTCGTAGGGGGTAGTACACGAGGTCTGGAGCAAAAATTGAGGCGGCCCGTTTTTTTCGATTTCATTTCATAATTTGTCCCTATGGATTTATGAAATTGCATTCGCGTCCAATTCGGGTCGTCCGGGAGTGAATCGGAGCTGAAACGAATGGAACTCGGTTTCCGAATAATCCTCGTAGGGGGTAGTACACGAGGTCTGGAGCAAAAAATTGAGGCGGCCCGTTTTTTCGATTTCATTTCATAATTTGTCCCTATGGATTTATGAATTGCATTCGCGTCCATTCGGGGTCGTCCGGGAGTGAATCGGAGCTGAAACGAATGGAACTCGGTTTCCGAATAATCCTCGTAGGGGGTAGTACACGAGGTCTGGAGCAAAAATTGAGGCGGCCCGTTTTTTTCGATTTCTTTTCATAATTTGTCCCTATGGATTTATGAAATTGCATTCGCGTCCATTCGGGGTCGTCCGGGAGTGAATCGGAGCTGAAACGAATGGAACTCTGTTTCCGAATAATCCTCGTAGGGGGTAGTACACGAGGTCTGGAGCAAAAATTGAGGCGGCCCGTTTTTTCGATTTCATTTCATAATTTGTCCCTATGGATTTATGAAATTGCATTCGCGGTCCATTCGGGGTCGTCCGGGAGTGATCGGAGCTGAAACGAATGGAACTCTGTTCCGAATAATCCTCGTAGGGGGTATGTACACGAGGGCCTGGAACAAAAATTGAGGCGGCCCGTTTTTTCGATTTCTTTTCATTATTTGTCCCTATGGATTTATGAAATTGCATTCCGCGTCCATTCGGGGTCGTCCGGAGTGAATCGGAGCTGAAACGAATGGAACTCGGTTTCCGAATAATCCTCGTAGGGGTAGTACACGAGGTCCTGGAGCAAAAATTGAGGCTGGCCCTTTTTTCGATTTATTTCATAATTTGTCCCTATGGATTTATGAAATTGCATTCGCGTCAATTCGGGGCCGTCCGGGAGTGAATCGGAGCTGAAACGAATGGAACTCGGATTTCCGAATAATCCTCGTAGGGGGTAGTACACGAGGTCTTGGAGCAAAAATTGAGGCGGCCCGTTTTTTTCGATTTCTTTTCATAATTTGTCCCTATGGATTTATGAAATTGCATTCGCGTCCATTCGGGGTCGTCCGGGAGTGAATCGGAGCTGAAACTGAATGGAACTCGGTTTCCGAATAATCCTCGTAGGGGTAGTACACGAGGTCTGGAGCAAAAATTGAGGCGGCCCGTTTTTTTCGATTTCTTTCATAATTTGTCCCTATGGATTTATGAAATTGCATTCGCGTCCATTCGGGTCGTCCGGGAGTGAATCGGAGCTGAAACGAATGGAACTCGGTTTCCGAATAATCCTCGTAGGGGGTAGTACACGAGGTCTGGAGCAATAATTGAGGCGGCCCGTTTTTTCGATTTCATTTCATAATTTGTCCCTATGGATTTATGAAATTGCATTCGCGTCCATTCGGTGTCGTCCGGGAGTGAATCGGAGCTGAAACGAATGGAACTCTGTTTCCGAATAATCCTCGTAGGGGGTAGGACACGAGGTCTGGAGACAAAAATTGAGGCTGGCCCGTTTTTTCGATTTCATTTTCATAATTTGTCCCTATGGATTTATGAAATTGCATTCGCGTCCATTCGGGGTCGTCCGGGAGTGAATCGGAGCTGAAACGAATGGAACTCGGTTTCCGAATAATCCTCGTAGGGGGTAGTACACGAGGTCTGGAGCAAAAATTGAGGCGGCCCGTTTTTTCGATTTCTTTTCATAATTTGTCCCTATGGATTTATGAAATTGCATTCGCGTCCATTCGGGGTCGTCCGGGAGTGAATCGGAGCTGAAACGAATGGAACTCGGTTTCCGAATAATCCTCGTAGGGGGTAGTACACGAGGTCTGGAGCAAAAATTGAGGCGGCCCGTTTTTTCGATTTCTTTCATAATTTGTCCCTATGGATTTATGAAATTGCATTCGCGTCCATTCGGGGTCGTCCGGGAGTGAATCGGAGCTGAAACGAATGGAACTCGGTTTCCGAATAATCCTCGTAGGGGGTAGTACACGAGGTCTGGAGAAAAAATTGAGGCGGCCCGTTTTTTCGATTTCATTTCATAATTTGTCCCTATGGATTTATGAAATTGCATTCGCGTCCATTCGGTGTCGTCCGGGAGTGAATCGGAGCTGAAACGAATGGAACTCTGTTTCTGAATAATCCTCGTAGGGGGGTAGTACACGAGGTCTGGAGCAAAAATTGAGGCGGCCCGTTTTTTCGATTTCTTTTCATAATTTGTCCCTATGGATTTATGAAATTGCATTCGCGTCCATTCGGGGTCGTCTAGGAGTGAATCGGAGCTGAAACGAATGGAACTCGGTTTCCGAATAATCCTCGTAGGGGGTAGTACACGAGGTCTGGAGAAAAAATTAAGGCGGCCCTTTTTTCGATTTCATTTCATAATTTGTCCCTATGGATTTATGAAATTGCATTCGCGTCCATTCGGTGTCGTCTAGGAGTGAATCGGAGCTGAAACGAATGGAACTCGGTTTCCGAATAATCCTCGTAGGGGGTAGTACACGAGGTCTGGAGAAAAAATTAAGGCGGCCCTTTTTTCGATTTCATTTCATAATTTGTCCCTATGGATTTATGAAATTGCATTCGCGTCCATTCGGTGTCGTCCGGGAGTGAATCGGAGCTGAAACGAATGGAACTCTGTTTCTGAATAATCCTCGTAGGGGGTAGTACACGAGGTCTGGAGCAAAAATTGAGGCGGCCCGTTTTTTTCGATTTCTTTTCATAATTTGTCCCTATGGATTTATGAAATTGCATTCGCGTCCATTCGGGGTCGTCTAGGAGTGAATCGGAGCTGAAACGAATGGAACTCGGTTTCCGAATAATCCTCGTAGGGGGTAGTACACGAGGTCTGGAGAAAAAATTAAGGCGGCCCTTTTTTCGATTTCATTTCATAATTTGTCCCTATGGATTTATGAAATTGCATTCGCGTCCATTCGGTGTCGTCCGGGAGTGAATCGGAGCTGAAACGAATGGAACTCGGTTTCCGAATAATCCTCGTAGGGGGTAGTACACGAGGTCTGGAGCAAAAATTGAGGCGGCCCGTTTTTTCGATTTCTTTCATAATTTGTCCCTATGGATTTATGAAATTGCATTCGCGTCCATTCGGGGTCGTCCGGGAGTGAATCGGAGCCTGAAACGAATGGAACTCGGTTTCCGAATAATCCTCGTAGGGGGTAGTACACGAGGTCTGAGACAAAAATTGAGGCGGCCCTTTTTTTCGATTTCTTTTCATATTTGTCCCTATGGATTTATGAAATTGCATTCGCGTCCATTCGGGTCGTCCGGGAGTGAATCGGAGCTGAAACGAATGGAACTCGGTTTCCGAATAATCCTCGTAGGGGGTAGTACACGAGGTCTGGAGCAAAAATTGAGGCGGCCCGTTTTTTCGATTTCATTTCATAATTTGTCCCTATGGATTTATGAAATTGCATTCGCGTCAATTCGGGGCCGTCCGGGAGTGAATCGGAGCTGAAACGAATGGAACTCGATTTCCGAATAATCCTCGTAGGGGGTAGTACACGAGGTCTGGAGCAAAAATTGAGGCGGCCCTTTTTTCCATTTCATTTAATAATTTGTCCATATGGATTTATGAAATTGCATTCGCGTCCATTCGGGTCATCCGGGAGTGAATCGGAGCTGAAACGAATGGAACTCGGTTTCCGAATAATCCTCGTAGGGGGTAGTACACGAGGTCTTGAGCAAAAATTGAGGCGGCCCGTTTTTTTGATTTCTTTTCATAATTTGTCCCTATGGATTTATGAAATTGCATTCGCGTCCATTCGGGGTCGTCCGGGAGTGAATCGGAGCTGAAACGAATGGAACTCGGTTTCCGAATAATCCTCGTAGGGGGTAGTACACGAGGTCTGGAGCAATAATTGAGGCGGCCCGTTTTTTCGATTTCATTTCATAATTTGTCCCTATGGATTTATGAAATTGCATTCGCGTCCATTCGGTGTCGTCCGGGAGTGAATCGGAGCTGAAACGAATGGAACTCTGTTTCCGAATAATCCTCGTAGGGGGTAGTACACGAGGTCTGGAACAAAAATTGAGGTGGCCCGTTTTTTCGATTTCTTTTCATAATTTGTCCCTATGGATTTATGAAATTGCATTCGCGTCCATTCGGGGTCGTCCGGGAGTGAATCGGAGCTGAAACGAATGGAACTCGGTTTCCGAATAATCCTCGTAGGGGTAGTACACGAGGTCTGGAGCAAAAATTGAGGCGGCCCGTTTTTTCGATTTATTTTCATTATTTGTCCCTATGGATTTATGAAATTGCATTCGCGTCAATTCGGGGCCGTCCGGGAGTGAATCGGAGCTGAAACGAATGGAACTCGGTTTCCGAATAATCCTCGTAGGGGGTAGTACACGAGGTCTTGAGCAAAAATTGAGGCGGCCCGTTTTTTGATTTCTTTTCATAATTTGTCCCTATGGATTTATGAAATTGCATTCGCGTCCATTCGGGGTCGTCCGGGAGTGAATCGGAGCTGAAACGAATGGAACTCGGTTTCCGAATAATCCTCGTAGGGGGTAGTACACGAGGTCTGGAGAAAAAATTGAGGCGGCCCGTTTTTTCGATTTCATTTCATAATTTGTCCCTATGGATTTATGAAATTGCATTCGCGTCCATTCGGTGTCGTCCGGGAGTGAATCGGAGCTGAAACGAATGGAACTCTGTTTCTGAATAATCCTCGTAGGGGGTAGTACACGAGGTCTGGAGCAAAAATTGAGGCGGCCCGTTTTTTCGATTTCTTTTCATAATTTGTCCCTATGGATTTATGAAATTGCATTCGCGTCCATTCGGGGTCGTCTAGGAGTGAATCGGAGCTGAAACGAATGGAACTCGGTTTCCGAATAATCCTCGTAGGGGGTAGTACACGAGGTCTGGAGAAAAAATTAAGGCGGGCCCTTTTTTCGATTTCATTTCATAATTTGTCCCTATGGATTTATGAAATTGCATTCGCGTCCATTCGGTGTCGTCCGGGAGTGAATCGGAGCTGAAACGAATGGAACTCTGTTTCCTGAATAATCCTCGTAGGGGGTAGTACACGAGGTCTGGAGCAAAAATTGAGGCGGCCCGTTTTTTTCGATTTCTTTTCATAATTTGTCCCTATGGATTTATGAAATTGCATTCGCGTCCATTCGGGGTCGTCTAGGAGTGAATCGGAGCTGAAACGAATGGAACTCGGTTTCCGAATAATCCTCGTAGGGGGTAGTACACGAGGTCTGGAGAAAAAATTAAGGCGGCCCTTTTTCGATTTCATTTCATAATTTGTCCCTATGGATTTATGAAATTGCATTCGCGTCCATTCGGTGTCGTCTAGGAGTGAATCGGAGCTGAAACGAATGGAACTCTGTTTCCGAATAATCCTCGTAGGGGGTAGTACACGAGGTCTGGAGCAAAAATTGAGGCGGCCCGTTTTTTCGATTTCTTTTCATAATTTGTCCCTATGGATTTATGAAATTGTATTCGCGTCCATTCGGGGTCGTCCGGGAGTGAATCGGAGCTGAAACGAATGGAACTCGGTTTCCGAATAATCCTCGTAGGGGGTAGTACACGAGGTCTGGAGAAAAAATTGAGGCGGCCCGTTTTTTCGATTTCATTTCATAATTTGTCCCTATGGATTTATGAAATTGCATTCGCGTCCATTCGGTGTCGTCCGGGAGTGAATCGGAGCTGAAACGAATGGAACTCTGTTTCCGAATAATCCTCGTAGGGGGTAGTACACGAGGTCTGGAGCAAAAATTGAGGCGGCCCGTTTTTTTCGATTTCTTTTCATAATTTGTCCCTATGGATTTATGAAATTGCATTCGCGTCCATTCGGGGTCGTCTGGGAGTGAATCGGAGCTGAAACGAATGGAACTCGGTTTCCGAATAATCCTCGTAGGGGGTAGTACACGAGGCCTGGAGCAAAAATTGAGGCGGCCCGTTTTTTCGATTTCTTTTCATAATTTGTCCCTATGGATTTATGAAATTGCATTCGCGTCAATTCGGGGCCGTCCGGGAGTGAATCGGAGCTGAAATGAATGGAACTCGGTTTCCGAATAATCCTCGTAGGGGGTAGTACACGAGGTCTGGAGCAAAAATTGAGGCAGCCCTTTTTTCGATTTCATTTCATAATTTGTCCCTATGGATTTATGAAATTGCATTCGCGTCAATTCGGGGCCGTCCGGGAGTGAATCGGAGCTGAAACGAATGGAACTCGATTTCCGAATAATCCTCGTAGGGGGTAGTACACGTGGTCTGGAGCAAAAATTGAGGCGGCCCTTTTTTCCATTTCATTTAATAATTTGTCCATATGGATTTATGAAATTGCCTTCGCGTCCATTCGGGTCATCCGGGATTGAATCGGAGCTGAAATGAATGGAACTCGGTTTCCGAATAATCCTCGTAGGGGGTAGTACACGAGGTCTTGAGCAAAAATTGAGGCGGCCCTTTTTTTTGATTTCTTTTCATAATTTGTCCCTATGGATTTATGAAATTGCATTCGCGTCCATTCGGGGTCGTCCGGGAGTGAATCGGAGCTGAAACGAATGGAACTCGGTTTCCGAATAATCCTCGTAGGGGGTAGTACACGAGGTCTGAAGCAATAATTGAGGCGGCCCGTTTTTTCGATTTCATTTCATAATTTGTCCCTATGGATTTATGAAATTGCATTCGCGTCCATTCGGTGTCGTCCGGGAGTGAATCGGAGCTGAAACGAATGGAACTCTGTTTCCGAATAATCCTCGTAGGGGGTAGTACACGAGGTCTGGAACAAAAATTGAGGTGGCCCGTTTTTTCGATTTCTTTTCATAATTTGTCCCTATGGATTTATGAAATTGCATTCGCGTCCATTCGGGGTCGTCCGGGAGTGAATCGGAGCTGAAACGAATGGAACTCGGTTTCCGAATAATCCTCGTAGGGGTAGTACACGAGGTCTGGAGCAAAAATTGAGGCGGCCCGTTTTTTCGATTTATTTTCATTATTTGTCCCTATGGATTTATGAAATTGCATTCGCGTCAATTCGGGGCCGTCCGGGAGTGAATCGGAGCTGAAACGAATGGAACTCGGTTTCCGAATAATCCTCGTAGGGGGTAGTACACGAGGTCTTGAGCAAAAATTGAGGCGGCCCGTTTTTTGATTTCTTTTCATAATTTGTCCCTATGGATTTATGAAATTGCATTCGCGTCCATTCGGGGTCGTCCGGGAGTGAATCGGAGCTGAAACGAATGGAACTCGGTTTCCGAATAATCCTCGTAGGGGGTAGACACGAGGTCTGGAGAAAAAATTGAGGCGGCCCGTTTTTTCGATTTCATTTCATAATTTGTCCCTATGGATTTATGAAATTGCATTCGCGTCCATTCGGTGTCGTCCGGGAGTGAATCGGAGCTGAAACGAATGGAACTCTGTTTCTGAATAATCCTCGTAGGGGGTAGTACACGAGGTCTGGAGCAAAAATTGAGGCGGCCCGTTTTTTCGATTTCTTTTCATAATTTGTCCCTATGGATTTATGAAATTGCATTCGCGTCCATTCGGGGTCGTCTAGGAGTGAATCGGAGCTGAAACGAATGGAACTCGGTTTCCGAATAATCCTCGTAGGGGGTAGTACACGAGGTCTGGAGAAAAAATTAAGGCGGCCCTTTTTCGATTTCATTTCATAATTTGTCCCTATGGATTTATGAAATTGCATTCGCGTCCATTCGGTGTCGTCTAGGAGTGAATCGGAGCTGAAACGAATGGAACTCTGTTTCCGAATAATCCTCGTAGGGGGTAGTACACGAGGTCTGGAGCAAAAATTGAGGCGGCCCGTTTTTTCGATTTCTTTTCATAATTTGTCCCTATGGATTTATGAAATTGCATTCGCGTCCATTCGGGGTCGTCCGGGAGTGAATCAGAGCTGAAATGAATGGAACTCGGTTTCCGAATAATCCTCGTAGGGGGTAGTACACGAGGCCTAGAACAAAAATTGAGGCGGCCCGTTTTTTCGATTTCTTTTCATTATTTGTCCCTATGGATTTATGAAATTGCATTCGCGTCAATTCGGGGCCGTCCGGGAGTGAATCGGAGCTGAAATGAATGGAACTTGGTTTCCGAATAATCCTCGTAGGGGGTAGTACACGAGGTCTGGAGAAAAAATTAAGGCGGCCCTTTTTTCGATTTCATTTCATAATTTGTCCCTATGGATTTATGAAATTGCATTCGCGTCCATTCGGTGTCGTCCGGGAGTGAATCGGAGCTGAAACGAATGGAACTCTGTTTCTGAATAATCCTCGTAGGGGGTAGTACACGAGGTCTGGAGCAAAAATTGAGGCGGCCCGTTTTTTCGATTTCTTTTCATAATTTGTCCCTATGGATTTATGAAATTGCATTCGCGTCCATTCGGGGTCGTCTAGGAGTGAATCGGAGCTGAAACGAATGGAACTCGGTTTCCGAATAATCCTCGTAGGGGGTAGTACACGAGGTCTGGAGAAAAAATTAAGGCGGCCCTTTTTTCGATTTCATTTCATAATTTGACCCTATGGATTTATGAAATTGCATTCGCGTCCATTCGGTGTCGTCTAGGAGTGAATCGGAGCTGAAACGAATGGAACTCTGTTTCCGAATAATCCTCGTAGGGGGTAGTACACGAGGTCTGGAGCAAAAATTGAGGCGGCCCGTTTTTTTCGATTTCTTTTCATAATTTGTCCCTATGGATTTATGAAATTGCATTCTCGTCCATTCGGGGTCGTCCGGGAGTGAATCGGAGCTGAAATGAATGGAACTCGGTTTCCGAATAATCCTCGTAGGGGGTAGTACACGAGGCCTAGAACAAAAATTGAGGCGGCCCGTTTTTTTCGATTTCTTTTCATTATTTGTCCCTATGGATTTATGAAATTGCATTCGCGTCAATTCGGGGCCGTCCGGGAGTGAATCGGAGCTGAAATGAATGGAACTCGGTTTCCGAATAATCCTCGTAGGGGGTAGTACACGAGGTCTGGAGAAAAAATTAAGGCGGCCCTTTTTTCGATTTCATTTCATAATTTGTCCCTATGGATTTATGAAATTGCATTCGCGTCCATTCGGGGTCGTCCGGGAGTGAATCGGAGCTGAAACGAATGGAACTCGGTTTCCGAATAATCCTCGTAGGGGGTAGACACGAGGTCTGGAGAAAAAATTGAGGCGGCCCGTTTTTTCGATTTCATTTCATAATTTGTCCCTATGGATTTATGAAATTGCATTCGCGTCCATTCGGTGTCGTCCGGGAGTGAATCGGAGCTGAAACGAATGGAACTCTGTTTCCGAATAATCCTCGTAGGGGGTAGTACACGAGGTCTGGAGCAAAAATTGAGGCGGCCCGTTTTTTCGATTTCTTTTCATAATTTGTCCCTATGGATTTATGAAATTGCATTCGCGTCCATTCGGGGTCGTCCGGGAGTGAATCGGAGCTGAAACGAATGGAACTCGGTTTCCGAATAATCCTCGTAGGGGGTAGTACACGAGGCCTGGAGCAAAAATTGAGGCGGCCCGTTTTTTCGATTTCTTTTCATAATTTGTCCCTATGGATTTATGAAATTGCATTCGCGTCAATTCGGGGCCGTCCGGGAGTGAATCGGAGCTGAAATGAATGGAACTCGGTTTCCGAATAATCCTCGTAGGGGGTAGTACACGAGGTCTGGAGCAAAAATTGAGGCGGCCCTTTTTTCGATTTCATTTCATAATTTGTCCCTATGGATTTATGAAATTGCATTCGCGTCAATTCGGGGCCGTCCGGGAGTGAATCGGAGCTGAAACGAATGGAACTCGATTTCCGAATAATCCTCGTAGGGGGTAGTACACGAGGTCTGGAGCAAAAATTGAGGCGGCCCTTTTTTCCATTTCATTTAATAATTTGTCCATATGGATTTATGAAATTGCATTCGCGTCCATTCGGGTCATCCGGGAGTGAATCGGAGCTGAAACGAATGGAACTCGGTTTCCGAATAATCCTCGTAGGGGGTAGTACACGAGGTCTTGAGCAAAAATTGAGGCGGCCCGTTTTTTTGATTTCTTTTCATAATTTGTCCCTATGGATTTATGAAATTGCATTCGCGTCCATTCGGGGTCGTACGGGAGTGAATCGGAGCTGAAACGAATGGAACTCGGTTTCCGAATAATCCTCGTAGGGGGTAGTACACGAGGTCTGGAGCAATAATTGAGGCGGCCCGTTTTTTCGATTTCATTTCATAATTTGTCCCTATGGATTTATGAAATTGCATTCGCGTCCATTCGGTGTCGTCCGGGAGTGAATCGGAGCTGAAACGAATGGAACTCTGTTTCCGAATAATCCTCGTAGGGGGTAGTACACGAGGTCTGGAACAAAAATTGAGGTGGCCCGTTTTTTCGATTTCTTTTCATAATTTGTCCCTATGGATTTATGAAATTGCATTCGCGTCCATTCGGGGTCGTCCGGGAGTGAATCGGAGCTGAAACGAATGGAACTCGGTTTCCGAATAATCCTCGTAGGGGGTAGACACGAGGTCTGGAGAAAAAATTGAGGCGGCCCGTTTTTTCGATTTCATTTCATAATTTGTCCCTATGGATTTATGAAATTGCATTCGCGTCCATTCGGTGTCGTCCGGGAGTGAATCGGAGCTGAAACGAATGGAACTCTGTTTCTGAATAATCCTCGTAGGGGGTAGTACACGAGGTCTGGAGCAAAAATTGAGGCGGCCCGTTTTTTCGATTTCTTTTCATAATTTGTCCCTATGGATTTATGAAATTGCATTCGCGTCCATTCGGGGTCGTCTAGGAGTGAATCGGAGCTGAAACGAATGGAACTCGGTTTCCGAATAATCCTCGTAGGGGGTAGTACACGAGGTCTGGAGAAAAAATTAAGGCGGCCCTTTTTCGATTTCATTTCATAATTTGTCCCTATGGATTTATGAAATTGCATTCGCGTCCATTCGGTGTCGTCTAGGAGTGTGATAGGGATAAATAAATTATGTTTGTATAATTAAATACTGCATTAATTGTACAAACTGTGGGCTGCCAGGCCCCATAAAAAGATATATGATACTCAGACCAGAAAGGTTAAGCCTGATGGACCAGATCAGGTCTGATGGAATAAAAAGGCCCAAAAGCCCTGATTATTAATTAATTTCGTAATTAATTAATAAGGGAGAAATCAGATGTTGAAAAGAGTCCCGATGAGAATATAAATCCTTAGAGATTAGCCTCAAGGGGACCTAAAAAGATAAGGAATCAGCTTCCTACTTCCTAGGACTCCTAAGTCTATCCTAATTCAGAGGCTTATCCACCAAGTCTCCTATACCAAGTCCAATTCAAGGACTCCCACATCTATATAAGGGGTCTCACCCCACAGATCAGAACTACGTTTTTTGACTTGATCCTTGGCAATCAGCAAGGTACGTAGGCATCTTGTTAAGGCAGATTGAGTCACGAAACACAAGAGCAGTCAAATCGAGCCTTGGAGCTCACGTTCCTTAGTATTAAATACAGCAATAATATATAGTAGTTTTAATCCATAACATTTGGCGCCGTCTGTGGGAAACACGGAACAACAACCATGGCGAGAACACGGAGAACAACCAGCACTCTTGAGGAGGGAACACCATCAGGGACAACCCAGGTGATTTCATCAACCGTGGAGGTTCCTCCCCATTCAACTTATGCATCTACTCAGGGGGAAGCCCAGACAGGGGCAACTCAACCTCAGCCACAAGGGACAACTCCCCCGACTATTCAAGGTACGAATCCTCAAGTTCAACAAGTACATATACCTGTGAATTCTCGACCCGTCGGGTATGAATTTTCAACTATTGTTACCACTAACCCCCCTTATGGGATGCCCCTTTACCCCGAGGTTGGAGGAAGCGGATATGCTGGGCGAAACATAGCACGAGGGCAGTCGCCCCCTTATATACGAGGTTTGGATCCTATCCCTGAGGATCGGGAATTTTCTGGTCCTTACACTGAGAGAGACTCCGAATCTTCGGACGATGAAGTGGCCCCAAGAAGGAGGCGTCCTGGAAAAGAGCCGATGGCCGATGGAAGGCAACGCCCCCAAAGCACCCCAGGGGCGAATCCCCAAGAAGTGCAGGAAAGGATCAGGGCTCATGAGGCTGAAATCCAAAGGCTGAGGCGTGATTTGGAAGCTCACCAGGCCACCAAAAGCCAGATGCCTCCTAGGGGGAGAAACCCTCCTCCTATCATAGACCTTGATGGTCCGGTACGAAGAAGGGCTGCTGTCCCAAGAACTGATCCAAGCAATCTTCTTCCCCTTGGAGATCCTGATGATCCAACTCCACCCTTCATAGAAGAGATAATGAATGCCCATATCTCGAGAAAATTTAAGATGCCCACTATCAAAGCCTATGATGGCACGGGAGACCCCGCTAATCATGTTAGGACATTCTCTAATGCACTGCTGCTGCAACCCGTGAATGATGCTATAAAATGTCGGGCCTTCCCTCAAACCCTGTCGGGTATGGCTCAAAGATGGTACAGTCGCCTACCCCCAAATTCTATTGGATCATTCAGAGAATTAAGTCAGGCTTTTATTAAGCAATTCATCAGTGGAAGAGTCCATGAGAAAAGTTCAGCATCTCTTATGAGTCTTGTGCAGGGAGCTAGAGAATCCTTAAGAGATTACCTAAATCGTTTTACAAAGGAGGCTTTAAAAGTCCCAGACCTTGATGATAAGGTAGCCATGATAGCACTGCAACAAGGAACTAGGGATGAGTTTTTCAAGATGTCTTTGGCTAAACGACCCCCTGAGAGCATGTTGCAGCTCCAAGAGAGGGCAGGGAAGTATATCAAGGTTGAAGAAAGTATGAGGAAGACCGTAGTAAGTAATGAGCCCACTGGAGGCAAGAAACGAAAAACTGATTTGGAGTATATCGCTAAGGATAAATATCCTAGAACTGAACAAAACCCTGATTCAATCCCCAAGAAGGGAGGACCTGGGCAAAAGTTCACTGAATACGCTAAGCTGAATGCTCCCAGAAGTCAGATTTTGATGGAGATTGAGAAAGACAGAGATATTCGCTGGCCTAAGCCCTTGAAGGCTGATCCCGCCAAGCTAGATAAGGGCAAGTATTGCAGGTTTCACAAAGATGTTGGCCATGACACCGATGAGTGTAGGCAGTTGAAAGATGAAATTGAGTTTTTGATTCGAAAAGGAAGATTGAACAAGTATACTGGAGATGGAGGAGACAGAAATAATAATGGAAGGAAGAACTTTGAAGATCGTAGGAGGGACCAAGATGATCAGGGGCGGAATCCCCAACTTAGAGGACCAGTTATAAACACCATTTATGGAGGGCCGAGACCTCGAGGGCCTGTGATAAACACGATCTTTGGAGGTCCAACTGCTGCTGGATTGTCCAAAAATTCCAGAAAGGCATATACTAGAGAGGTTATGCATATTGTTGGAGAAGCCCCGAAGAGGGCCAGGACAGAAGTAACATTGGCTTTTGATGATTCCGACCTAGAGGGTGTGAAGTTTCCCCATGACGACCCGCTGGTCATAACGCCGATAATAGGAAATAGCCCGGTTAAGAGGGTCCTTGTGGATAATGGTGCTTCTGTGGATATCTTGCTCCATGACACCTTTCTAAGGATGGGGTATAACGACTCCCAGTTGACACCAACCGACATGCCGATATATGGATTTGCTGGAGTAGAATGTCCTGTGGAAGGGATAATTAAATTGCCAACCACCATAGGTACGGAGCCAAGGCAAGCAACGCAGATGCTGGATTTTGTGGTGGTAAAGGCTAGTTCAACTTATAATGCTATCATGGGAAGAACAGGGATACATGCCTTCAAGGCAGTCCCCTCTTCCTACCATTCAGTCATGAAGTTTCCCACCCGAAACGGGATTGGAGAAGAGAGGGGAGATCAAAAAATGGCTAGAAGCTGTTATGTGGCCTCTTTGAGAGCGGATGGAGTCGGGGGGCAGGTTCTTCCTATTGAAGATATGGATGTTCGAGAAAATGATGAGAATAGAGGAAGGCCAGCAGAAGAATTGGTTTCGGTTCCTTTAGATCCCAAGAATCCTGAGAGGATGACTTTCATTGGAGCTACATTAGAGGAGCCCCTTAGAGGGAAGTTAGTGAAATTTTTGCAAGAAAATAGTGATGTGTTTGCATGGTCAGCAGCTGATATGCCAGGCATAGACCCAGAGTTAATTACCCACAAGTTAAACGTGGATCCAAGCCGGAAGACAGTGAAACAAAAGAAAAGAAATTTTGCCCCGGAAAGACAAGAGGCTATAAAGCAGGAAGTGGAAAAGCTCTTAGAGGCTGGTTTCATTGAGGAGATTCAATTTCCGGAGTGGTTAGCAAACCCTGTAATGGTGAAGAAGGCTAATGGAAAGTGGAGGATGTGTATAGACTTCACCGATCTGAATGATGCATGCCCCAAAGACTGTTTTCCGCTGCCTAGAATTGATACTTTGATTGATGCCACCGCTGGACATGAGATGCTGAGTTTCATGGATGGGTTTAGCGGATACAACCAGATCAAAATGCATAAGGATGACATTCCAAAGGTATCATTTATCACTGACTTTGGTGTTTATTGTTATCTTGTTATGGCGTTTGGTCTCAAGAATGCAGGAGCCACCTATCAAAGGTTGGTGAATAAAATTTTTAAGGATCTTATTGGGAAGACTATGGAAGTCTATGTTGATGACATGCTAGTCAAGAGTCTAGTAAAGACTGATCATATAACCCATTTGAGGGAAGCTTTTGAGGTCCTGAGGTACCACAAGATGATGTTGAATCCCACGAAGTGTGCTTTCGGAGTAGGATCTGGAAAATTCTTGGGATTAATGGTCTCAAAGAGGGGAATTGAGGCTAACCCCGATAAAATAAAGGCAATCCTGGACATGGAACCCCCAAAAACTCTCAAGGATGTTCAGAAACTCACAGGAAGGGTTGCTGCGCTAGGACGATTCATCTCCAAGTCAGGAGACAAGTGCTTGTCATTCTTCAAGTCATTAAAGAACATTAAAGACTTTGTATGGAGTGAGGAAAATCAGAAGGCATTTGAAGAGTTAAAGAAGTATATGGGCCAGGCCCCGTTATTGGCCAAGCCAGTTCTGAGTGAAGTTTTATTCTTGTACTTGGCTGTTTCAGAAAGCGCCTTGAGCGCGGTGTTGGTTAAGGAGGAACTGAAAGTCCAGAAACCCGTATACTATGTCAGCAAAATCTTGCATGGTGCTGAGTTGAATTATTCAACTATTGAGAAATTCGCTCTAGCCTTGGTAATGGCTTCGAGAAAGCTGCGTCCTTATTTTCAGGCTCACCAGATTGAGGTGCTAACGAATCAGCCCCTGAGAAACATCATTCATAGTCCCAAGGCAAGTGGGAGATTGATTAAGTGGGCAATAGAGCTGGGAGAGTTCGATCTCAAGTATAAGCCACGTACGGCGATAAAAGCCCAGGCACTAGCTGACTTCGTGGTGGAATGTACCATACCCAACCAAGAAGTCGGGGGGCAGGAAGATACCATAACTCAAGACGAGGGAGTTGATAATGAAAGGAAGGAGAAGGATGATAAAGAGTATTGGGTTCTCTATTTTGATGGAGCATCAAAAACAAACTCCAGTGGAGCAGGGTTGGTTTTGCAAAGCCCTGATGGGTTCTTAATTGAGTATGCCATGAAGCTAGACTTCCCAACCACGAATAACGAGGCAGAATATGAAGCCCTGATAGCTGGCCTTGGTCTAGCTGGGACACTTAGAGTCAAAAATTTAAAGGTCCGTGGAGACTCAAAGCTGATCATATCCCAGGTAAAGGGAGAATTTGAGGCAAGGGATGATACGATGGCTAAGTATGTCCGCCTAGTAAGGGCTGTGATGACACAATTTGATGAATGTCATGTTGAACACATTCCAAGAGAAGAAAATGTTAAGGCAGATGCGCTATCAAAGTTTGCTTCATCTGAGATAGAAGAAAGTTCAGGAAGTGTATACTTCCGTGTTTTAAAGACGCGAAGCATAGATGTTAAGCTTGTGGCTCCCATAGGCCTGGGAACGTCATGGATCGATCCCATTAAGGCTCACATTCAAACTGGATGGTTGCCAAGCGATGCAGCTGAGGCACGAAAGTTAACTGTTCGAGCACTAAGGTACTCTTTGATAGATGGGATTCTATATAAAAGATCTTTCGTGGTTCCTTACTTAAGGTGTCTCAGGCCCGATGAGGCACGCTTGGCTCTTGAGGAAGTGCATGAAGGTATCTGTGGACAACACTTGGGGGGCAGAGCCTTAGCTCATAAGATAACCCGTTTAGGCTTTTATTGGCCAGAAATGATGGCTGATGCCAAAGAATATGTGAAGAAGTGTGATCGCTGTCAGAAGCATGCACCAGTTTTTAGACAACCCCCCGAGATGCTGACCTCTATCAACTCGCCTATTCCCTTTGCAATGTGGGGGATGGATATTCTAGGGCCTTTTCCTATGGCCACGGCACAAAGGAAGTTTCTGATTGTAGCCATTGATTATTTCACCAAGTGGATCGAAGCCAAACCTTTGGCCAAGATCACAACTAAGCAAGTTGCACAATTCCTGTGGGAAAACATTATGTGCCGATATGGAATTCCCCGTATCCTCGTCACTGACAATGGAACACAATTCAACAACGAGGAATTCAAAAAGTATTGCGAAGAAAATGAAATTGAGTTACGGTTCACCTCTGTGGCTCACCCGCAAGCCAATGGGCAAGCGGAGGTAGCAAATCGGATAATCCTGGATGGACTAAAGAAGAGAATCGAAAAGTCAAGAAATAATTGGGTGGATGAGATACTTCCCATATTATGGGCCTATAGGACTACCTGTAGAGTCACGACAAATGCAACTCCCTTCATGTTGGCATATGGGGCAGAAGCAGTAGTTCCCGTGGAGATATCACATTCCTCTCCAAGGATTCGGGCTTTTGATGAAAAAGAAAATGAGGAAGGGCAGAAGTTAGCCCTGGATTTAATCGATGAAGTGCGAGATAAAGCACACGCAAAGATAGTAGAATATCAGAAAAAGGCTTCATTCTACTACAACCTAAGGGTTAAAGAGAGGTTTTTTAAACAAGGTGACCTAGTCTTGAGAAAAATAGAGGCTTCTGGTGTCGGACAGAAAGGAAAGCTTGCCCCAAATTGGGAAGGGCCGTATAGAGTCAAGAGCGTTCAGGGTAGAGGAACCTACAAGCTGGAGACTATGGATGGTTTTGAAGTCCCGAGAACCTGGCACGCACAAAACCTGAAGGTTTACTACGTGTAAGATGGTCGAAGTACGATTCTCACTTGTCATTATGACAAGTAGGTTTAAAAGCACCTTGAAGCTTTGTTTGCATAGTATTTTTCTTTTTTAGCTATTATAGATCAGGGTCGAACCCATATTAGTAAGGTTTTGGAAAAACCAGACTTGAAATTGAAGAGTTCGAAATTATTTCAACCTATGGATGTTTGAGTTGTGATAATACTTGTGTGGCCCATTAAGCCAAGTTTGAATATTAAAGTATCGGAAAAATGAAGGAGAGAATGCAAATAAGGAAAGTAGCATAGCCCCGCAGGGTAATAAGTTTTAATACAAACAAAAGTCCAGACATAAATTAAGGATAAATTACAAAATAGAAAAACTACTCCTCCATGCGGGAGCCTTCATTCTCTTTCTCCTTATCAGCGCCTTCAGCATCCTTCGCAGGAGAAGCGGGAGGAGAAGCAGTGTTAGGATCCAAGATGCGATCATCTGGCTGAGGAGAGTCGAAGAGGGCGTCTATGCTGTCCTCTGACTCAGCCTGCTCAGGACTTATAAAGTCCTTAGGGTCGACTAAGCCCGGGTACTTCTCAGAAACAGCCTTCACGGCCGCATCCCATCCCTGAGTGAACTGTAGGGAGTAAAGACCCTCATCATGAATCTCCATGAGATTCCTAAACTTGTCAGAATCCATGTAGTCATCAATGAGCTTATCCTTATCGCTCCTAAGTTTCACCAGCTCGGAATGAGCCTTAGCCAGCTCCTCTTTCTTCGTGTCCAGCTTCTTCTCCAGGACCTTGGCTCTCTCCTCCCACTTCTTCATCTCCTTCTCAAAAACATCAGAGTTACCCTTCCAAGATCTAGCCTGATGGAGGGCCGCCTGGAAGTAGGTATTACTCTGCAAAGAAATATGTATGAGTTAGCACAAGTTCGTTGGAATACAAGAAAGTTGGGATTCAAAGAAGGAGAGAAAGAAAATTACCGCAGCTTGGGCTTGAGAACCCAGAAGCTCAATAGTCTCGACGTCACTCCCCGTAACAATGTCAGTGAAATCATGGGGAGTGATGGAATGGTACGACCAATCCTTGGCATGTTTGGTGGATCCAACCACCGTATCGCTCCTCCTGAAGCCCCAGTTAGGCCTGAAGGAATGTGCCTTAAGTGGAGGATCCACATCGTCCCCCAGCTCGACCACCGGGACGTGGGGCTTAAGGAAAGTAGGACCGTCAGGTTTGCTCCTGGGGTCCCTGTTTAACTTGGCCCTCTTCTGGCGGCCAGATTCCCCCTCCTTGGGCCTATTGACATTATTAATAGCCTCACAAGCTGAAAGGAAAAGCAGAAGGAATATTAAAATCCAGAAAAAAAGAAAAAGTACGGTTAAAGAGAAGGAAAAATAATTTCGCAGGTATAAGTTTACCCTTATCACTGGCCTGGGAGAGACCAACTTTCTTCAAGGAAAACTCCTCTAAAAGGGTCCAGGTGTCTGTTTTCCCATCATCTGAAATTAAGGCCTGGTAGGCCACCTCCTCCTCATCAGTCAATCTGATGGTACCTGGGCTCCCATCTGACACTTTACAAAAGGGCCTCCGAAAGAGTGTGGCCCAATCACCCCCAGCCCAGGTCAGCCTAACAAACTCATCCCTCCATTTAGGGTTGTTCTCGACTATAGAGTTACTATCAAAGATATGAGGAATTTTGGGCCGTTGGCGAATTAAAACCCATCCCGGTTGACTCATAGAACTATTATAGAATTGAAAAACTTTCCTAAAGACAGCTACGGAAAGAGGGAAGCTATTCCTAAGACAAAGGACCATAAAACAGATAATGTTCCTCCAGGCGTTAGGAGGGAGTTGACAAGGGTTGATTTGAACATCAGCTAGTAAACGAGGAATAAATTCGTGGAATGGGAACCTAAGACCCGCGGTCAGGGCTCCTCGATAAATGAACAGGGTATCCCCTTCCCAATTACAAGTCCTATCCCCAGGGGCGGCTGGAGTGATCCTAAGGTGGGGTGGAAGTCTGTACAGGGTATTCATAGACTCTATCCTACCATCTATCTCATGAAAAGTGTTACCATGATTATACGAATCTAACTCAGACAGAGAAGGATATTCATCACCTCTCGAGTTAATCATATCAATGAGGGAAGTATATGGAGATTGAATTTGGATATTTGTACCTCTCTTAGAGACATTCATCTTCTGCAAACGAGCTAGGTCACGGTCCGCCATTAATATGCTTCGGTTGAAGGCTTGAAACCCAGAAATACTTGAGAATGGAGGAGTTGCGGTGGCTTTGGTCGCCGGAAATCGCCTTCAAAAGGGAGAACTTTAGAGCAAAATGTGAGATGAAATGAGAAGTGGGAAGTGAAGTGAGGATTCTCACTCCACACTACACTTATATAGGCGAAAAGCTCGGAATACGAGGCGTTTTTTAGGCCCATTTAGCCAGGCCCAACCTAAAGGCCCATCTACAAGAATTATCAGGAACAATCTAGAAGCTCCTGTGGAATTTAAAAAGTCTAAAATCGACCAGAACCTTAATATGGTTCGATCAGAGTCCTGATCGACGCAAAAAGGATCCTGATCGATAACTCATTCGAACAGGAGGGTAGAAATCCCCTAAGATCGATCAGAGTCCTGATCGACGCAAAAAGGATCCTGATCGATAACTCATTCGAACAGGAGGGTAGAAATCCCCTAAGATCGATCAGAGTCCTGATCGACGCAAAAAGGATCCTGATCGATAACTCATTCGAACAGAAGGGAAGAAATCCCATAAGTTCGATCAGAGTCCTGATCGATCCGGAAAAGATCCTGACCGATTCCTCAGTCGAGCAAGAAGGAAGAAAAACGCTAAGATCGATCAGAGTCCTGATCGACATAGAAGAAAGTTCTGATCGATATGCTATTCGATCAGACTGGTCAAAAGTCACTTAATTCAATCAGAGTCCTGATCGAAATCGATCAGGAATTTCGTCGACCAGAGTATAAGATCCTGAGCTAATTCGATTAGGAATCCTGATCGAAATCGATCAGAAATTTCGTCGACCAGAGTGTAAGATCCTGAGCTAAATCGATCAGGAATCCTGATCGATTTGGTTGCATCCTGATCGATTTGGATGCATCCTGATCGATTTTGGCTGCATCCTGGTCGATTTTGCATGCATTCTGATCCATTTTAAGCCAGAAATTTAGGGATAAATCCCAGAAATTAGGAAAAAAATCCAGAAAAATAAGGAAATTCCTTAAATAATTTCTGAAAAATGTTAATATTATCAGAAATAAGGAATAAATCCAGAAAATTAAAGGATAGATCCCAGACATTAAGGGAAAAATCCAGAAAATTAGGATAAATCCCAGAAATTAAGGGAAAAATCCAGAAAATTAGGATAAATCCCAGAAATTAAGGGAAAAATCCAGAAATTAAGGGAAAAATCCCGGAAATAAGGGAAAAATTCCTGGAAATTAAGATAATTCCTGAATAAAAGGAAAAATTCGTTGTGAATGTGTAGGTCGCTCCACACTTTACGGAAAAACGAAACCCTGTAAGGGAACAAATAGACTTAACTTCTGCGAAACCTAATCAATGTTTCCCAAAAGTTGGGGGGCAAATGATAGGGATAAATAAATTATGTTTGTATAATTAAATACTGCATTAATTGTACAAACTGTGGGCTGCCAGGCCCCATAAAAAGATATATGATACTCAGACCAGAAAGGTTAAGCCTGATGGACCAGATCAGGTCTGATGGAATAAAAAGGCCCAAAAGCCCTGATTATTAATTAATTTCGTAATTAATTAATAAGGGAGAAATCAGATGTTGAAAAGAGTCCCGATGAGAATATAAATCCTTAGAGATTAGCCTCAAGGGGACCTAAAAAGATAAGGAATCAGCTTCCTACTTCCTAGGACTCCTAAGTCTATCCTAATTCAGAGGCTTATCCACCAAGTCTCCTATACCAAGTCCAATTCAAGGACTCCCACATCTATATAAGGGGTCTCACCCCACAGATCAGAACTACGTTTTTTGACTTGATCCTTGGCAATCAGCAAGGTACGTAGGCATCTTGTTAAGGCAGATTGAGTCACGAAACACAAGAGCAGTCAAATCGAGCCTTGGAGCTCACGTTCCTTAGTATTAAATACAGCAATAATATATAGTAGTTTTAATCCATAACAGAGTGAATCGGAGCTGAAACGAATGGAACTCTGTTTCCGAATAATCCTCGTAGGGGGTAGTACACGAGGTCTGGAGCAAAAATTGAGGCGGCCCGTTTTTTCGATTTCTTTTCATAATTTGTCCCTATGGATTTATGAAATTGCATTCGCGTCCATTCGGGGTCGTCCGGGAGTGAATCGGAGCTGAAATGAATGGAACTCGGTTTCCGAATAATCCTCGTAGGGGGTAGTACACGAGGCCTAGAACAAAAATTGAGGCGGCCCGTTTTTTCGATTTCTTTTCATTATTTGTCCCTATGGATTTATGAAATTGCATTCGCGTCAATTCGGGGCCGTCCGGGAGTGAATCGGAGCTGAAATGAATGGAACTTGGTTTCCGAATAATCCTCGTAGGGGGTAGTACACGAGGTCTGGAGAAAAAATTAAGGCGGCCCTTTTTTCGATTTCATTTCATAATTTGTCACTATGGATTTATGAAATTGCATTCGCGTCCATTCGGTGTCGTCCAGGAGTGAATCGGAGCTGAAACGAATGGAACTCTGTTTCTGAATAATCCTCATAGGGGGTAGTACACGAGGTCTGGAGCAAAAATTGAGGCGGCCCGTTTTTTCGATTTCTTTTCATAATTTGTCCCTATGGATTTATGAAATTGCATTCGCGTCCATTCGGGGTCGTCTAGGAGTGAATCGGAGCTGAAACGAATGGAACTCGGTTTCCGAATAATCCTCGTAGGGGGTAGTACACGAGGTCTGGAGAAAAAATTAAGGCGGCCCTTTTTTCGATTTCATTTCATAATTTGTCCCTATGGATTTATGAAATTGCATTCGCGTCCATTCGGTGTCGTCTGGGAGTGAATCGGAGCTGAAACGAATGGAACTCTGTTTCCGAATAATCCTCGTAGGGGGTAGTACACGAGGTCTGGAGCAAAAATTGAGGCGGCCCGTTTTTTTCGATTTCTTTTCATAATTTGTCCCTATGGATTTATGAAATTGCATTCGCGTCCATTCGGGGTCGTCCGGGAGTGAATCGGAGCTGAAATGAATGGAACTCGGTTTCCGAATAATCCTCGTAGGGGGTAGTACACGAGGCCTAGAACAAAAATTGAGGCGGCCCTTTTTTTCGATTTCTTTTCATTATTTGTCCCTATGGATTTATGAAATTGCATTCGCGTCAATTCGGGGCCGTCCGGGAGTGAATCGGAGCTGAAATGAATGGAACTTGGTTTCCGAATAATCCTCGTAGGGGGTAGTACACGAGGTCTGGAGAAAAAATTAAGGCGGCCCTTTTTTCGATTTCATTTCATAATTTGTCCCTATGGATTTATGAAATTGCATTCGCGTCCATTCGGGGTCGTCCGGGAGTGAATCGGAGCTGAAACGAATGGAACTCGGTTTCCGAATAATCCTCGTAGGGGGTAGACACGAGGTCTGGAGAAAAAATTGAGGCGGCCTGTTTTTTCGATTTCATTTCATAATTTGTCCCTATGGATTTATGAAATTGCATTCGCGTCCATTCGGTGTCGTCCGGGAGTGAATCGGAGCTGAAACGAATGGAACTCTGTTTCCGAATAATCCTCGTAGGGGGTAGTACACGAGGTCTGGAGCAAAAATTGAGGCGGCCCGTTTTTTCGATTTCTTTTCATAATTTGTCCCTATGGATTTATGAAATTGCATTCGCGTCCATTCGGGGTCGTCTGGGAGTGAATCGGAGCTGAAACGAATGGAACTCGGTTTCCGAATAATCCTCGTAGGGGGTAGTACACGAGGCCTGGAGCAAAAATTGAGGCGGCCCGTTTTTTCGATTTCTTTTCATAATTTGTCCCTATGGATTTATGAAATTGCATTCGCGTCAATTCGGGGCCGTCCGGGAGTGAATCGGAGCTGAAATGAATGGAACTCGGTTTCCGAATAATCCTCGTAGGGGGTAGTACACGAGGTCTGGAGCAAAAATTGAGGCGGCCCTTTTTTCGATTTCATTTCATAATTTGTCCCTATGGATTTATGAAATTGCATTCGCGTCAATTCGGGGCCGTCCGGGAGTGAATCGGAGCTGAAACAAATGGAACTCGATTTCCGAATAATCCTCGTAGGGGGTAGTACACGAGGTCTGGAGCAAAAATTGAGGCGGCCCTTTTTTTCCATTTCATTTAATAATTTGTCCATATGGATTTATGAAATTGCATTCGCGTCCATTCGGGTCATCCGGGAGTGAATCGGAGCTGAAATGAATGGAACTCGGTTTCCGAATAATCCTCGTAGGGGGTAGTACACGAGGTCTTGAGCAAAAATTGAGGCGGCCCGTTTTTTGATTTCTTTTCATAATTTGTCCCTATGGATTTATGAAATTGCATTCGCGTCCATTCGGGGTCGTACGGGAGTGAATCGGAGCTGAAACGAATGGAACTCGGTTTCCGAATAATCCTCGTAGGGGGTAGTACACGAGGTCTGGAGCAATAATTGAGGCGGCCCGTTTTTTCGATTTCATTTCATAATTTGTCCCTATGGATTTATGAAATTGCATTCGCGTCCATTCGGTGTCGTCCGGGAGTGAATCGGAGCTGAAACGAATGGAACTCTGTTTCCGAATAATCCTCGTAGGGGGTAGTACACGAGGTCTGGAACAAAAATTGAGGTGGCCCGTTTTTTCGATTTCTTTTCATAATTTGTCCCTATGGATTTATGAAATTGCATTCGCGTCCATTCGGGGTCGTCCGGGAGTGAATCGGAGCTGAAACGAATGGAACTCGGTTTCCGAATAATCCTCGTAGGGGTAGTACACGAGGTCTGGAGCAAAAATTGAGGCGGCCCGTTTTTTCGATTTATTTTCATTATTTGTCCCTATGGATTTATGAAATTGCATTCGCGTCAATTCGGGGCCGTCCGGGAGTGAATCGGAGCTGAAACGAATGGAACTCGGTTTCCGAATAATCCTCTTAGGGGGTAGTACACGAGGTCTTGAGCAAAAATTGAGGCGGCCCGTTTTTTGATTTCTTTTCATAATTTGTCCCTATGGATTTATGAAATTGCATTCGCGTCCATTCGGGGTCGTCCGGGAGTGAATCGGAGCTGAAACGAATGGAACTCGGTTTCCGAATAATCCTCGTAGGGGGTAGACACGAGGTCTGGAGAAAAAATTGAGGCGGCCCGTTTTTTCGATTTCATTTCATAATTTGTCCCTATGGATTTATGAAATTGCATTCGCGTCCATTCGGTGTCGTCCGGGAGTGAATCGGAGCTGAAACGAATGGAACTCTGTTTCTGAATAATCCTCGTAGGGGGTAGTACACGAGGTCTGGAGCAAAAATTGAGGCGGCCCGTTTTTTCGATTTCTTTTCATAATTTGTCCCTATGGATTTATGAAATTGCATTCGCGTCCATTTGGGGTCGTCTAGGAGTGAATCGGAGCTGAAACGAATGGAACTCGGTTTCCGAATAATCCTCGTAGGGGGTAGTACACGAGGTCTGGAGAAAAAATTAAGGCGGCCCTTTTTTCGATTTCATTTCATAATTTGTCCCTATGGATTTATGAAATTGCATTCGCGTCCATTCGGTGTCGTCCAGGAGTGAATCGGAGCTGAAACGAATGGAACTCTGTTTCCGAATAATCCTCGTAGGGGGTAGTACACGAGGTCTGGAGCAAAAATTGAGGCGGCCCGTTTTTTCGATTTCTTTTCATAATTTGTCCCTATGGATTTATGAAATTGCATTCGCGTCCATTCGGGGTCGTCCGGGAGTGAATCGGAGCTGAAATGAATGGAACTCGGTTTCCGAATAATCCTCGTAGGGGGTAGTACACGAGGCCTAGAACAAAAATTGAGGCGGCCCGTTTTTTCGATTTCTTTTCATTATTTGTCCCTATGGATTTATGAAATTGCATTCGCGTCAATTCGGGGCCGTCCGGGAGTGAATCGGAGCTGAAATGAATGGAACTTGGTTTCCGAATAATCCTCGTAGGGGGTAGTACACGAGGTCTGGAGAAAAAATTAAGGCGGCCCTTTTTTCGATTTCATTTCATAATTTGTCCCTATGGATTTATGAAATTGCATTCGCGTCAATTCGGGGCCGTCCGGGAGTGAATCGGAGCTGAAATGAATGGAACTTGGTTTCCGAATAATCCTCGTAGGGGGTAGTACACGAGGTCTGGAGAAAAAATTAAGGCGGCCCTTTTTTCGATTTCATTTCATAATTTGTCCCTATGGATTTATGAAATTGCATTCGCGTCCATTCGGGGTCGTCCGGGAAGTGAATCGGAGCTGAAACGAATGGAACTCGGTTTCCGAATAATCCTCGTAGGGGGTAGACACGAGGTCTGGAGAAAAAATTGAGGCGGCCCGTTTTTTCGATTTCATTTCATAATTTGTCCCTATGGATTTATGAAATTGCATTCGCGTCCATTCGGTGTCGTCCGGGAGTGAATCGGAGCTGAAACGAATGGAACTCTGTTTCCGAATAATCCTCGTAGGGGGTAGTACACGAGGTCTGGAGCAAAAATTGAGGCGGCCCGTTTTTTCGATTTCTTTTCATAATTTGTCCCTATGGATTTATGAAATTGCATTCGCGTCCATTCGGGGTCGTCTGGGAGTGAATCGGAGCTGAAACGAATGGAACTCGGTTTCCGAATAATCCTCGTAGGGGGTAGTACACGAGGCCTGGAGCAAAAATTGAGGCGGCCCCTTTTTTTCGATTTCTTTTCATAATTTGTCCCTATGGATTTATGAAATTGCATTCGCGTCCATTCGGGTCGTCCGGGAGTGAATCGGAGGTGAAACGAATGGAACTCAGTTTCCGAATAATCCTCGTAGGGGGTAGTACACGAGGTCTTGAGCAAAAATTGAGGCGGCCCGTTTTTTTATTTCTTTTCATAATTTGTCCCTATGGATTTATGAAATTGCATTCGCGTCCATTCGGGGTCGTCCGGGAGTGAATCGGAGCTGAAACGAATGGAACTCGGTTTCCGAATAATCCTCGTAGGGGGTAGTACACGAGGTCTGGAGAAAAAATTAAGGTGGCCCTTTTTTCGATTTCATTTCATAATTTGTCCCTATGGATTTATGAAATTGCATTCGCGTCCATTCGGTATCGTCCAGGAGTGAATCGGAGCTGAAACGAATGGAACTCTGTTTCCGAATAATCCTCGTAGGGGGTAGTACACGAGGTCTGGAGCAAAAATTGAGGCGGCCCGTTTTTTCGATTTCTTTTCATAATTTGTCCCTATGGATTTATGAAATTGCATTCGCGTCCATTCGGGGTCGTCCGGGAGTGAATCGGACCTGAAACGAATGGAACTCGGTTTCCGAATAATCCTCGTAGGGGGTAGTACACGAGGCCTAGAGCAAAAATTGAGGCGGCCCGTTTTTTCGATTTCTTTTCATTATTTGTCCCTATGGATTTATGAAATTGCATTCGCGTCAATTCGGGGCCGTCCGGGAGTGAATCGGAGCTGAAACTGAATGGAACTCGGTTTCCGAATAATCCTCGTAGGGGGTAGTACACGAGGTCTGGAGCAAAAATTGAGGCGGCCCTTTTTTCGATTTCATTTCATAATTTGTCCCTATGGATTTATGAAATTGCATTCGCGTCAATTCGGGGCCGTCCGGGAGTGAATCGGAGCTGAAACGAATGGAACTCGATTTCCGAATAATCCTCGTAGGGGGTAGTACACGAGGTCTGGAGCAAAAATTGAGGCGGCCCTTTTTTCGATTTCATTTAATAATTTGTCCCTATGGATTTATGAAATTGCATTCGCGTCCATTCGGGTCAGTCCGGGAGTGAATCGGAGCTGAAACGAATGGAACTCGGTTTCCGAATAATCCTCGTAGGGGGTAGTACACGAGGTCTTGAGCAAAAATTGAGGCGGCCCGTTTTTTCGATTTCTTTTCATAATTTGTCCCTATGGATTTATGAAATTGCATTCGCGTCCATTCGGGGTCGTACGGGAGTGAATCGGAGCTGAAACGAATGGAACTCGGTTTCCGAATAATCCTCGTAGGGGGTAGTACACGAGGTCTGGAGCAAAAATTGAGGCGGCCCGTTTTTTCGATTTCATTTCATAATTTGTCCCTATGGATTTATGAAATTGCATTCGCGTCCATTCGGGGTCGTCCGGGAGTGAATCGGAGCTGAAACGAATGGAACTCGGTTTCCGAATAATCCTCGTAGGGGGTAGTACACGAGGTCTGGAGCAAAAATTGAGGCGGCCCGTTTTTTCGATTTCTTTTCATAATTTGTCCCTATGGATTTATGAAATTGCATTCGCGTCCATTCGGGGTCGTCCGGGAGTGAATCGGAGCTGAAACGAATGGAACTCGGTTTCCGAATAATCCTCGTAGGGGGTAGTACACGAGGTCTGGAGCAAAAATTGAGGCGGCCCGTTTTTTTCGATTTCATTTTCATTATTTGTCCCTATGGATTTATGAAATTGCATTCGCGTCCATTCGGGGTCGTCCGGGAGTGAATCGGAGCTGAAACGAATGGAACTCGGTTTCCGAATAATCCTCGTAGGGGGTAGTACACGAGGTCTGGAGCAAAAATTGAGGCGGCCCGTTTTTTCGATTTCTTTCATAATTTGTCCCTATGGATTTATGAAATTGCATTCGCGTCCATTCGGGTCGTCCGGGAGTGAATCGGAGCTGAAACGAATGGAACTCGGTTTCCGAATAATCCTCGTAGGGGGTAGTACACGAGGTCTGGAGCAAAAATTGAGGCGGCCCGTTTTTTCGATTTCTTTCATAATTTGTCCCTATGGATTTATGAAATTGCATTCGCGTCCATTCGGGGTCGTCCGGGAGTGAATCGGAGCTGAAACGAATGGAACTCGGTTTCCGAATAATCCTCGTAGGGGGTAGTACACGAGGTCTGGAGCAAAAATTGAGGCGGCCCGTTTTTTCGATTTCTTTCATAATTTGTCCCTATGGATTTATGAAATTGCATTCGCGTCCATTCGGGGTCGTCCGGGAGTGAATCGGAGCTGAAACGAATGGAACTCGGTTTCCGAATAATCCTCGTAGGGGGTAGTACACGAGGTCTGGAGCAAAAATTGAGGCGGCCCGTTTTTTCGATTTCTTTCATAATTTGTCCCTATGGATTTATGAAATTGCATTCGCGTCCATTCGGGGTCGTCCGGGAGTGAATCGGAGCTGAAACGAATGGAACTCGGTTTCCGAATAATCCTCGTAGGGGGTAGTACACGAGGTCTGGAGCAAAAATTGAGGCGGCCCGTTTTTTCGATTTCATTTCATAATTTGTCCCTATGGATTTATGAAATTGCATTCGCGTCCATTCGGGGTCGTCCGGGAGTGAATCGGAGCTGAAACGAATGGAACTCGGTTTCCGAATAATCCTCGTAGGGGGTAGTACACGAGGTCTGGAGCAAAAATTGAGGCGGCCCGTTTTTTCGATTTCTTTTCATAATTTGTCCCTATGGATTTATGAAATTGCATTCGCGTCCATTCGGGGTCGTCCGGGAGTGAATCGGAGCTGAAACGAATGGAACTCGGTTTCCGAATAATCCTCGTAGGGGGTAGTACACGAGGTCTGGAGCAAAAATTGAGGCGGCCCGTTTTTTCGATTTCATTTCATAATTTGTCCCTATGGATTTATGAAATTGCATTCGCGTCCATTCGGGGTCGTCCGGGAGTGAATCGGAGCTGAAACGAATGGAACTCGGTTTCCGAATAATCCTCGTAGGGGGTAGTACACGAGGTCTGGAGCAAAAATTGAGGCGGCCCGTTTTTTCGATTTCATTTCATAATTTGTCCCTATGGATTTATGAAATTGCATTCGCGTCCATTCGGGGTCGTCCGGGAGTGAATCGGAGCTGAAACGAATGGAACTCGGTTTCCGAATAATCCTCGTAGGGGGTAGTACACGAGGTCTGGAGCAAAAATTGAGGCGGCCCGTTTTTTCGATTTCTTTTCATAATTTGTCCCTATGGATTTATGAAATTGCATTCGCGTCCATTCGGGGTCGTCCGGGAGTGAATCGGAGCTGAAACGAATGGAACTCGGTTTCCGAATAATCCTCGTAGGGGGTAGTACACGAGGTCTGGAGCAAAAATTGAGGCGGCCCGTTTTTTCGATTTCTTTTCATAATTTGTCCCTATGGATTTATGAAATTGCATTCGCGTCCATTCGGGGTCGTCCGGGAGTGAATCGGAGCTGAAACGAATGGAACTCGTTTCCGAATAATCCTCGTAGGGGGTAGTACACGAGGTCTGGAGCAAAAATTGAGGCGGCCCGTTTTTTCGATTTCTTTCATAATTTGTCCCTATGGATTTATGAAATTGCATTCGCGTCCATTCGGGGTCGTCCGGGAGTGAATCGGAGCTGAAACGAATGGAACTCGGTTTCCGAATAATCCTCGTAGGGGGTAGTACACGAGGTCTGGAGCAAAAATTGAGGCGGCCCGTTTTTTCGATTTCATTTCATAATTTGTCCCTATGGATTTATGAAATTGCATTCGCGTCCATTCGGGGTCGTCCGGGAGTGAATCGGAGCTGAAACGAATGGAACTCGGTTTCCGAATAATCCTCGTAGGGGGTAGTACACGAGGTCTGGAGCAAAAATTGAGGCGGCCCGTTTTTTCGATTTCATTTCATAATTTGTCCCTATGGATTTATGAAATTGCATTCGCGTCCATTCGGTGTCGTCCGGGAGTGAATCGGAGCTGAAACGAATGGAACTCGGTTTCCGAATAATCCTCGTAGGGGGTAGTACACGAGGTCTGGAGCAAAAATTGAGGCGGCCCGTTTTTTCGATTTCTTTTCATAATTTGTCCCTATGGATTTATGAAATTGCATTCGCGTCCATTCGGGGTCGTCCGGGAGTGAATCGGAGCTGAAACGAATGGAACTCGGTTTCCGAATAATCCTCGTAGGGGGTAGTACACGAGGTCTGGAGCAAAAATTGAGGCGGCCCGTTTTTTCGATTTCATTTTCATAATTTGTCCCTATGGATTTATGAAATTGCATTCGCGTCCATTCGGGGTCGTCCGGGAGTGAATCGGAGCTGAAACGAATGGAACTCGGTTTCCGAATAATCCTCGTAGGGGGTAGTACACGAGGTCTGGAGCAAAAATTGAGGCGGCCCGTTTTTTCGATTTCTTTCATAATTTGTCCCTATGGATTTATGAAATTGCATTCGCGTCCATTCGGGGTCGTCCGGGAGTGAATCGGAGCTGAAACGAATGGAACTCGGTTTCCGAATAATCCTCGTAGGGGGTAGTACACGAGGTCTGGAGCAAAAATTGAGGCGGCCCGTTTTTTCGATTTCTTTTCATAATTTGTCCCTATGGATTTATGAAATTGCATTCGCGTCCATTCGGGGTCGTCCGGGAGTGAATCGGAGCTGAAACGAATGGAACTCGGTTTCCGAATAATCCTCGTAGGGGGTAGTACACGAGGTCTGGAGCAAAAATTGAGGCGGCCCGTTTTTTCGATTTCTTTCATAATTTGTCCCTATGGATTTATGAAATTGCATTCGCGTCCATTCGGGGTCGTCCGGGAGTGAATCGGAGCTGAAACGAATGGAACTCGGTTTCCGAATAATCCTCGTAGGGGGTAGTACACGAGGTCTGGAGCAAAAATTGAGGCGGCCCGTTTTTTCGATTTCATTTCATAATTTGTCCCTATGGATTTATGAAATTGCATTCGCGTCCATTCGGGGTCGTCCGGGAGTGAATCGGAGCTGAAACGAATGGAACTCGGTTTCCGAATAATCCTCGTAGGGGGTAGTACACGAGGTCTGGAGCAAAAATTGAGGCGGCCCGTTTTTTCGATTTCTTTTCATAATTTGTCCCTATGGATTTATGAAATTGCATTCGCGTCCATTCGGGGTCGTCCGGGAGTGAATCGGAGCTGAAACGAATGGAACTCGGTTTCCGAATAATCCTCGTAGGGGGTAGTACACGAGGTCTGGAGCAAAAATTGAGGCGGCCCGTTTTTTCGATTTCTTTTCATAATTTGTCCCTATGGATTTATGAAATTGCATTCGCGTCCATTCGGGGTCGTCCGGGAGTGAATCGGAGCTGAAACGAATGGAACTCGGTTTCCGAATAATCCTCGTAGGGGGTAGTACACGAGGTCTGGAGCAAAAATTGAGGCGGCCCGTTTTTTCGATTTCATTTCATAATTTGTCCCTATGGATTTATGAAATTGCATTCGCGTCCATTCGGGGTCGTCCGGGAGTGAATCGGAGCTGAAACGAATGGAACTCGGTTTCCGAATAATCCTCGTAGGGGGTAGTACACGAGGTCTGGAGCAAAAATTGAGGCGGCCCGTTTTTTCGATTTCTTTTCATAATTTGTCCCTATGGATTTATGAAATTGCATTCGCGTCCATTCGGGGTCGTCCGGGAGTGAATCGGAGCTGAAACGAATGGAACTCGGTTTCCGAATAATCCTCGTAGGGGGTAGTACACGAGGTCTGGAGCAAAAATTGAGGCGGCCCGTTTTTTTCGATTTCTTTTCATAATTTGTCCCTATGGATTTATGAAATTGCATTCGCGTCCATTCGGGGTCGTCCGGGAGTGAATCGGAGCTGAAACGAATGGAACTCGGTTTCCGAATAATCCTCGTAGGGGGTAGTACACGAGGTCTGGAGCAAAAATTGAGGCGGCCCGTTTTTTCGATTTCTTTTCATAATTTGTCCCTATGGATTTATGAAATTGCATTCGCGTCCATTCGGGTCGTCCGGGAGTGAATCGGAGCTGAAACGAATGGAACTCGGTTTCCGAATAATCCTCGTAGGGGGTAGTACACGAGGTCTGGAGCAAAAATTGAGGCGGCCCGTTTTTTCGATTTCTTTTCATAATTTGTCCCTATGGATTTATGAAATTGCATTCGCGTCCATTCGGGGTCGTCCGGGAGTGAATCGGAGCTGAAACGAATGGAACTCGGTTTCCGAATAATCCTCGTAGGGGGTAGTACACGAGGTCTGGAGCAAAAATTGAGGCGGCCCGTTTTTTCGATTTCTTTTCATAATTTGTCCCTATGGATTTATGAAATTGCATTCGCGTCCATTCGGGGTCGTCCGGGAGTGAATCGGAGCTGAAACGAATGGAACTCGGTTTCCGAATAATCCTCGTAGGGGGTAGTACACGAGGTCTGGAGCAAAAATTGAGGCGGCCCGTTTTTTCGATTTCTTTCATAATTTGTCCCTATGGATTTATGAAATTGCATTCGCGTCCATTCGGGGTCGTCCGGGAGTGAATCGGAGCTGAAACGAATGGAACTCGGTTTCCGAATAATCCTCGTAGGGGGTAGTACACGAGGTCTGGAGCAAAAATTGAGGCGGCCCGTTTTTTCGATTTCATTTCATAATTTGTCCCTATGGATTTATGAAATTGCATTCGCGTCCATTCGGGGTCGTCCGGGAGTGAATCGGAGCTGAAACGAATGGAACTCGGTTTCCGAATAATCCTCGTAGGGGGTAGTACACGAGGTCTGGAGCAAAAATTGAGGCGGCCCGTTTTTTCGATTTCTTTTCATAATTTGTCCCTATGGATTTATGAAATTGCATTCGCGTCCATTCGGGGTCGTCCGGGAGTGAATCGGAGCTGAAACGAATGGAACTCGGTTTCCGAATAATCCTCGTAGGGGGTAGTACACGAGGTCTGGAGCAAAAATTGAGGCGGCCCGTTTTTTCGATTTCATTTCATAATTTGTCCCTATGGATTTATGAAATTGCATTCGCGTCCATTCGGGGTCGTCCGGGAGTGAATCGGAGCTGAAACGAATGGAACTCGGTTTCCGAATAATCCTCGTAGGGGGTAGTACACGAGGTCTGGAGCAAAAATTGAGGCGGCCCGTTTTTTCGATTTCATTTTCATAATTTGTCCCTATGGATTTATGAAATTGCATTCGCGTCCATTCGGGGTCGTCCGGGAGTGAATCGGAGCTGAAACGAATGGAACTCGGTTTCCGAATAATCCTCGTAGGGGGTAGTACACGAGGTCTGGAGCAAAAATTGAGGCGGCCCGTTTTTTCGATTTCTTTTCATAATTTGTCCCTATGGATTTATGAAATTGCATTCGCGTCCATTCGGGGTCGTCCGGGAGTGAATCGGAGCTGAAACGAATGGAACTCGGTTTCCGAATAATCCTCGTAGGGGGTAGTACACGAGGTCTGGAGCAAAAATTGAGGCGGCCCGTTTTTTTCGATTTCTTTTCATAATTTGTCCCTATGGATTTATGAAATTGCATTCGCGTCCATTCGGGGTCGTCCGGGAGTGAATCGGAGCTGAAACGAATGGAACTCGGTTTCCGAATAATCCTCGTAGGGGGTAGTACACGAGGTCTGGAGCAAAAATTGAGGCGGCCCTTTTTTCGATTTCATTTCATAATTTGTCCCTATGGATTTATGAAATTGCATTCGCGTCCATTCGGGTCGTCCGGGAGTGAATCGGAGCTGAAACGAATGGAACTCTGTTTCCGAATAATCCTCGTAGGGGGTAGTACACGAGGTCTGGAGCAAAAATTGAGGCGGCCCGTTTTTTCGATTTCATTTTCATAATTTGTCCCTATGGATTTATGAAATTGCATTCGCGTCCATTCGGGGTCGTCCGGGAGTGAATCGGAGCTGAAACGAATGGAACTCGGTTTCCGAATAATCCTCGTAGGGGGTAGTACACGAGGTCTGGAGCAAAAATTGAGGCGGCCCGTTTTTTCGATTTCTTTTCATAATTTGTCCCTATGGATTTATGAAATTGCATTCGCGTCCATTCGGGGTCGTCCGGGAGTGAATCGGAGCTGAAACGAATGGAACTCGGTTTCCGAATAATCCTCGTAGGGGGTAGTACACGAGGTCTGGAGCAAAAATTGAGGCGGCCCGTTTTTTTCGATTTCTTTTCATAATTTGTCCCTATGGATTTATGAAATTGCATTCGCGTCCATTCGGGGTCGTCCGGGAGTGAATCGGAGCTGAAACGAATGGAACTCGGTTTCCGAATAATCCTCGTAGGGGGTAGTACACGAGGTCTGGAGCAAAAATTGAGGCGGCCCGTTTTTTCGATTTCATTTCATAATTTGTCCCTATGGATTTATGAAATTGCATTCGCGTCCATTCGGGGTCGTCCGGGAGTGAATCGGAGCTGAAACGAATGGAACTCGGTTTCCGAATAATCCTCGTAGGGGGTAGTACACGAGGTCTGGAGCAAAAATTGAGGCGGCCCGTTTTTTCGATTTCTTTTCATAATTTGTCCCTATGGATTTATGAAATTGCATTCGCGTCCATTCGGGGTCGTCCGGGAGTGAATCGGAGCTGAAACGAATGGAACTCGGTTTCCGAATAATCCTCGTAGGGGGTAGTACACGAGGTCTGGAGCAAAAATTGAGGCGGCCCGTTTTTTTCGATTTCTTTTCATAATTTGTCCCTATGGATTTATGAAATTGCATTCGCGTCCATTCGGGGTCGTCCGGGAGTGAATCGGAGCTGAAACGAATGGAACTCGGTTTCCGAATAATCCTCGTAGGGGGTAGTACACGAGGTCTGGAGCAAAAATTGAGGCGGCCCTTTTTTTCGATTTCATTTCATAATTTGTCCCTATGGATTTATGAAATTGCATTCGCGTCCATTCGGGTCGTCCGGGAGTGAATCGGAGCTGAAACGAATGGAACTCGGTTTCCGAATAATCCTCGTAGGGGGTAGTACACGAGGTCTGGAGCAAAAATTGAGGCGGCCCGTTTTTTTCGATTTCTTTTCATAATTTGTCCCTATGGATTTATGAAATTGCATTCGCGTCCATTCGGGGTCGTCCGGGAGTGAATCGGAGCTGAAACGAATGGAACTCGGTTTCCGAATAATCCTCGTAGGGGGTAGTACACGAGGTCTGGAGCAAAAATTGAGGCGGCCCGTTTTTTCGATTTCTTTTCATAATTTGTCCCTATGGATTTATGAAATTGCATTCGCGTCCATTCGGGTCGTCCGGGAGTGAATCGGAGCTGAAACGAATGGAACTCGGTTTCCGAATAATCCTCGTAGGGGGTAGTACACGAGGTCTGGAGCAAAAATTGAGGCGGCCCGTTTTTTTCGATTTCTTTTCATAATTTGTCCCTATGGATTTATGAAATTGCATTCGCGTCCATTCGGGGTCGTCCGGGAGTGAATCGGAGCTGAAACGAATGGAACTCGGTTTCCGAATAATCCTCGTAGGGGGTAGTACACGAGGTCTGGAGCAAAAATTGAGGCGGCCCGTTTTTTCGATTTCTTTTCATAATTTGTCCCTATGGATTTATGAAATTGCATTCGCGTCCATTCGGGTCGTCCGGGAGTGAATCGGAGCTGAAACGAATGGAACTCGGTTTCCGAATAATCCTCGTAGGGGGTAGTACACGAGGTCTGGAGCAAAAATTGAGGCGGCCCGTTTTTTTCGATTTCTTTCATAATTTGTCCCTATGGATTTATGAAATTGCATTCGCGTCCATTCGGGGTCGTCCGGGAGTGAATCGGAGCTGAAACGAATGGAACTCGGTTTCCGAATAATCCTCGTAGGGGGTAGTACACGAGGTCTGGAGCAAAAATTGAGGCGGCCCGTTTTTTCGATTTCTTTTCATAATTTGTCCCTATGGATTTATGAAATTGCATTCGCGTCCATTCGGGGTCGTCCGGGAGTGAATCGGAGCTGAAACGAATGGAACTCGGTTTCCGAATAATCCTCGTAGGGGGTAGTACACGAGGTCTGGAGCAAAAATTGAGGCGGCCCGTTTTTTCGATTTCTTTTCATAATTTGTCCCTATGGATTTATGAAATTGCATTCGCGTCCATTCGGGGTCGTCCGGGAGTGAATCGGAGCTGAAACGAATGGAACTCGGTTTCCGAATAATCCTCGTAGGGGGTAGTACACGAGGTCTGAGCAAAAATTGAGGCGGCCCGTTTTTTTCGATTTCTTTTCATAATTTGTCCCTATGGATTTATGAAATTGCATTCGCGTCCAATTCGGGGTCGTCCGGGAGTGAATCGGAGCTGAAACGAATGGAACTCGGTTTCCGAATAATCCTCGTAGGGGGTAGTACACGAGGTCTGGAGCAAAAATTGAGGCGGCCCGTTTTTTCGATTTCATTTCATAATTTGTCCCTATGGATTTATGAAATTGCATTCGCGTCAATTCGGGGTCGTCCGGGAGTGAATCGGAGCTGAAACGAATGGAACTCGGTTTCCGAATAATCCTCGTAGGGGTAGTACACGAGGTCTGGAGCAAAATTGAGGCGGCCCGTTTTTTTCGATTTCTTTTCATAATTTGTCCCTATGGATTTATGAAATTGCATTCGCGTCCATTCGGGGTCGTCCGGGAGTGAATCGGAGCTGAAACGAATGGAACTCGGTTTCCGAATAATCCTCGTAGGGGGTAGTACACGAGGTCTTGAGCAAAAATTGAGGCGGCCCGTTTTTTCGATTTCTTTTCATAATTTGTCCCTATGGATTTATGAAATTGCATTCGCGTCCATTCGGGGTCGTCCGGGAGTGAATCGGAGCTGAAACGAATGGAACTCGGTTTCCGAATAATCCTCGTAGGGGGTAGTACACGAGGCCTTGAGCAAAAATTTGAGGCGGCCCGTTTTTTTTCGATTTCTTTTCATAATTTGTCCCTATGGATTTATGAAATTGCATTCGCGTCCATTCGGGTCGTCCGGGAGTGAATCGGAGCTGAAACGAATGGAACTCGGTTTCCGAATAATCCTCGTAGGGGGTAGTACACGAGGTCTTGAGCAAAAATTGAGGCGGCCCGTTTTTTTCGATTTCTTTTCATAATTGTCCCTATGGATTTATGAAATTGCATTCGCGTCCATTCGGGGTCGTCCGGGAGTGAATCGGAGCTGAAACGAATGGAACTCGGTTTCCGAATAATCCTCGTAGGGGGTAGTACACGAGGTCTGGAGCAAAAATTGAGGCGGCCCGTTTTTTCGATTTCATTTCATAATTTGTCCCTATGGATTTATGAAATTGCATTCGCGTCCATTCGGTGTCGTCCGGGAGTGAATCGGAGCTGAAACGAATGGAACTCGGTTTCCGAATAATCCTCGTAGGGGGTAGTACACGAGGTCTGAGCAAAAATTGAGGCGGGCCCGTTTTTTCGATTTCTTTTCATAATTTGTCCCTATGGATTTATGAAATTGCATTCGCGTCCATTCGGGGTCGTCCGGGAGTGAATCGGAGCCGAAACGAATGGAACTCGGTTTCCGAATAATCCTCGGTAGGGGGTAGTACACGAGGTCCTTAGAAGCAAAAATTTAGGTGGCCCGTTTTTCGATTTCTTTTCATATTTGTCCCTTATGGATTAGGAAATTGCATTCGCGTCCATTCGGGGTCCGTCCTGGGAGTGAATCGGAGCTGAAACTGAATGGAACTCGGTTTCTGATAAATCCTCGTAGGGGGTAGTAAACGAGGTCCTGGAGCAAAAATTGAGGCGGCCCGTTTTTTTGTCGATTCTTTTCATAATTTGTCCCTATGGATTTATGAAATTGCATTCGCGTCCATTCGA